>NC_058116.1:12460000-12540000 GCF_914725855.1 Thunnus albacares
CATTTAGAGGATAAAAACCCAGATATTTTCCTCAGGATTTGGTGGGGACCAAAAAAGAGCTAAAAGGAGAGTGATTATTGGACATGCATATTATCAGGTCAAACACAACTCCAAATACAGTAAATACTAAAGTTGCTCTGTGTCTGCTAGATATGTAAATAGGCAACTCTTTGCTAACAATTTCATAAGGTGATAATATGTCAGTGTTGTATTTCCAGCGTGTTTCAGCTCCTAATCTCACAGGCTCTTGCAATTCAGTATGTTAAAACATTGAGTTGCAATGCATATCATGTTTTCCCGTTTGTTTACCATGTAAGAGGAATGTGAAAATCGTGAAATGCACAAATCAAATCTTACATGCAACACATCTTGAGACTTATATTTTTGATAAGCAGGGGAATTCCAAATGTAAAACATCACGTGGAGACGGATGGTGGGAAACAGTACAACACAGAGGCAGGGGTCTGGTTCAAAGAACTAAAACAGTCCCTTGGGTCAGATTTGGATTTGATATTAAATAGAAACATACTCTCTGATACGCAACTGAGTTTGAGAAATTCTGTTTCTAATGGGAAACATGAAAGTATGATGTGTGATAGATTGCTGTTTTCGTCACCCTTTTTACCCTTTTTTAATAAAAACAACTCTTAACAGCCTCATTACCAACAACTCGTAACTACTGAAACTGACTCCTTAATACCCTTCCAACAACTTCTGTAATGTGCACAAACAAATATTTTCCCAAGCAGTCAGATGCTGATTGTGCGTTGCACCCTGAAACCAAAGCTATTTTGTTTTTACTTAGGTTATTTGTATAATCAATGTGAGCTGTTCCTTCATTTGACGATTAACATGCCTGAAAAGAGCACATGGACGGTGCCAAGCTAAAATTAGCCTGATGTCTCTCAGTATTGCGGCCTTGGAGCAAAGCTGCACAATACACAGAGGACCTGAGCTGTGTCACACGCTTTTAATCGAGCCCTGACCAAATCTGATAAAAGCAAGAGACAACGGAGCCTTTTCATCTAATCTGTGAAAATAACCCTTCATCTGAGAGGCCTGAGTATGATATTAAATACCTTACAGAACCAATGAACATCTGACATTCTGAACAAGCTGCAAAATACAGAAAAGCAAAACACACTCATGTGCCACACATTCACAAACACAAACACACAGCATCACAAAGGTGGGCTTAATCTTGTGAGAAAAAAAAAGTAGGCCATGCAATGTAAGTAGGCCTGGAGAGAGAGAGAGGGGATAAAAAATAATAAAATCATTACACACCATTTTTATGTGTTATTTTTTGGGCCCAGTCAAACATAATCATTTAATAAAACATCTGCATTCTCCCTTTAACATCAACTTTTACGATAGCTTGTAAAATAAAGGTGAATCCAAGCAAGGGTGTTTATACATGTAGGTGTGTGAGAAAAAAAAAAAATCAAAATTTATGTGAATAGGAAGGTATTGTCCAAAATGGAAACAGTAGACTGTAATGTCAGCAAACACATGGAGCTGCTCCACTCTCGTATTGTGTCTTTAATTGTCTTAAAGCTGAAGGACCATGGGTCCATGCATTCATTCAGACTCCTCCTGACTGTCACTAGGTTAATACCACCATACTTTCTCCAATTCACTGCTACCAGAGCAGCTCTAAAAAACTCTCTGACCTGCTCCTCTGCATCCACTGCTCTGGACTGACTCAAAAAAGTGAGTAGAAAGAGATTCAGCGTTATGCTCAAGGACATTTTGACACGACATAAAACTGCTTCTGAGATCCTTTCCTTGACATGAATATCAGTAGTCCATAAATCATGAGAGAATATGTGGGTTGAGGGACACAACGACACTGCAGCCTGTAGGTCCCAGCTTGTAGGTTCTTAGAGGGACATTTTATCCAACATTATGTAATTAATTAGTTCATTCATTGAAAACAGATATGAATGAATAACAACAATGGCATAACTTAGATAGTTTACTTAAATGTTTAAATGTTTAATGTGTTTTTGCAAGTTTTATCTCCTTAAAACTTTTGAATATGAAATTCACTCTTCCTTTTTACCTGAACAGTGTTTCCTTGCTGAGCTGAGACAGAGAGAGAGATGAACACAGAAAGGGAATTTTATACTAAAAAGACAGCGAATTTGGAAGTTACTCACTTGATTTGACTAACTGACACTGATGAAACTAACTTTTGCTGAACTCAAGAATGACGTCTGCAGATTTTGACCCCCATTTCTGACAGTGGAGTCGTGGTAGGAAGGGATGACTTCAGGGCCAGTACAGACAGAGAGATTACAGTAACCAATAACTATATCCATGTACATAAGAGCATGTGAGTATTACGTTAAGACAGCTTTCAAGAGATCTGAACCTATCCTCCAACTCCAAATCATGAATAAGGCACATTTCTGCTGACAAGTCAGTTCTACTCTGCATTAATTTTAGTGCTATCATCATTGAGTGATAAAGCAGATAAGTGCAGATTGGAAAGTGTCCACCTCTCATAATAATGTATCTTTGGTCCTTGAAATATTGGGATCTGACTGACAGGCAGAATGACTGACACACACAAACACACACACAAACACACACATAGAGGAATGTAATGGCACACATCTTTCTCATTAAGGAGAGTATTGGTTGAAAGTTGTAACATAAAGTATAAGTGCATCCATAAAGCACAACATGTCATGGTTGTCTGCAGAGGTCATGACCCCACCCCTCAATCCCTGACAGGTCAATGGTCAAGTAAAACATGATATAGCTCTAAATAACACCCTGAATTATGTTTCTGTTTATGCACTTTGCAAAAACAAAACAGTGTGTTGCAACATGAGCCATTTCTACAATAACTGTTTTCAGTTTAGCTGCTATTTACCAGCACAAAGCCAAAACCCTCCTCATAGGTGGAACTCCCTGAACCAGACACTCCCACTGTCAGCACACTGAGGTCTGTGTGTGACTGACAAACCGAGCCTGGAGACTTTAGCGGGTTTCTTCTCATACATTTTAGTTGTCAATAGGCTGCGGTTTGAAAGAAAAAGCTTACGAGCAAAAAACAACATGTGGGTAAGAAAACTTACTGCGTGCACTCCTGAGGCGAGAATGGCAACGAAGAGGCACAGAAGCACCAGCCTGCAGTTCATAAAAATAACTGTTAATAATCAGCAAACATAATTATTAAAGACTTGCAATGAATTGCGCTCATGTTCATGCTCACCTCAGATTGTTTACTCCTCTGTTGTGTTGTTCTTGCATGGTCCCACTCATGCAGATCGCAAACTTAAGTCCCACGCCGCTGTTTCACTTGTGGACACTTCTAACGCATGTCTGACAAACCTGAGGCAGACCAAGACCCCCAACATGAATATTACCGTTTACTCATGAGTCTTTACATCTGACCTGCCTGGCTCATGTCTGAATTAATTCACAAAAGTCCCATTTTCACTGTTTTTGCGTTAAAGAAATATGTTACTGTCCTCCGGCTGTTCCTCATGAAACCACTCACAGAAAACAATTACAATGTTAAATTTTTCACGAATGTATGTCATTAACTTGCTATCACTTTAATAAAGTACATTACTTACAGTCACCCCGGGATCGCGTGCAGTGGTAGGATGACGGAAATAACAGGTATCACGAAGGGATGCGCGGCTTCCCTAGCTGAAAAAGTTTCAGAACAGGTACCTGTTACACCAAAACCTTCTCAAATATTGTCACAAAAAACACCAAAGTGTGCCGAGTAGTCCCTCTCCTTACCGAGAAAAGTCAAAGTGTTTGTATGATCAGGGTTGTGTCCGTTTGCATGGGCGAGGGTGGCCGTTTTGGGAGGGGGGTGTGGTGCAGAAGAAACAAGACCAACTTGCATTGATCAGAACCTCACATCGTCTCGGACAAAGATGCAGCCAAACGTGCCGCCGGTGCTCTGCCGTTAAACTGCGAATTACTTTAAGAAAGAGGACAAGAAGTGGTCAACAGGTGTTTTTTGCGGGCACTCTGCACTGTTGCGCACACAGTTGCCATTGCGCGCCGCCACGATGCTGCTACAGACAGGTACCCTGTTACTGCTGGCGGTTCTCTCATCAAGTGTAGACCAGAGTAGAGCAGAGGTAAGTGGACAATGTATATACAGTATATCATTTGGGGGAGATTACAGGTTTACTTTTGCAAAAATATCACCTGAACTGTGATATTTGATATATGATTAAGTTAATGTGTGCAACTTTGAACCAGAGTTTGACTGAGGAGTTTTCTTCATGTAATTTATACATGCACACATGTATTCTCTATATGCAAGCAACTCTGCCCTCTCTTTCATGAATTCAGTGTGCTTACATGGTTAATTAAGTGTGTTAATCCCTTTTAGTAGCCTACCACAGTAGTTTAAAATGACATTTGTTTCAGTGTAACTGAGACGCCCGTTCGTTTCCCAGATGTTTTTAAGTCTGTGGCGATTTTATTTGTTTAATTTGTCTTGTTATTCACTTCTTTTATTTGTGGTCGGACTCTGTCACGCTGCTCTGCACTCTTTCTGTTGAGTCTACTACCACTTCTGCCTCCTCCACTTCTGCTGGAGAAGATCAGCGGGAGAGGAGGAGAGGGTGGGGCAGACTAGAAACTCAAGTATGTATGTGTGTGTGTGTGTGTGTGTGTGTGTGTGTGTATGTGTGTTAAAGAGAGAGGTATAGAGAGGTAATGAGGGAGACAGATATGCACTGTATAGTATACACGGTACAGATAACCATTTATACATTTTTCAGGCATGTTTCTTAGTAGCATAAAGATACTTCTTCTGCTCTTTATTGGCAGCTGTCTGCTCCCACAAAGCCAGAGAGAAATACAACTGCTTTGTCTTCACCAGTCATCACCTGTATCTCTGTCAGCACGTGCTGCTCTTGGTGATTTAGGGATGTCATTCAACCAGTTTACTTCCCTCCTATCCCAAATGTAAAGGTGCACATTCCCATTTCAAGTCAATTAAGATGACATATCAGGCGTCATCAGGTAGAAAATTACAGTTAGAGCTGTTCTCGACATTCATGTGAATAAAACTAATGAAGCCGTTTCTCTCAGTTTACAAAATGCCATATAGAAGATGGTTAGAGATTATACATTCAGTTAATTTGTTATTCCAGAACAAACTAACCAAGTAACCTAAAAACATTTAGAAAAATAAGCATGAAAGTTAATTGACCTTTGAAATAATTTGATAAAGCAACTCATGGTCCAATTACTTAATTGCATTTTCAGGGGCTTTCAACCTTGTCACAGAGTCTTCATTAGTGGATGAAGGTTTGAAAACTGTCTATAACTGGTGTGCTTAGGGAAGTGGAATAACCAAAATATACTTAATCAGCTGTGAGAATGAAAATGAACCATTGCAGTGTAAAAATTATAAATACAAAAGTTCTGTGTTTCGAATAAGCTTGATAATGTGGGTCACTCTTTCAGTCAGGTTTTATTGGGAACAGCTAGAATGGAGATACTAATTCAGGTCCAATACAAGTATTTAATGATAAAGCCAAACTTTCAGTCACTAGACCTTAATGTTTGACAAAATGAATCCCAAATTTTAAAAAGAGCACAGCTGGGGAACAGCTAGACAAGGTGTTATCCCAGAAGAAGGAGGCAATATATGAATGCATTTCCAGATCCAGCTTCCACATTGAAGTAGATAATCCATTTATTACTTTAATGACAAACAGAGAAATCCAATTAGTTGAAACATATATAACTAAAGTCAGTTGATCAGATTTGGTGCTTTATTCTAAAGCGTGGGTGAAGAAGTATGTATAAAGGTGAGGAAAAACAGACCAGATTGTTTTATCTTTGATCCCCTGCCTGCATGGATTCAGAAGCACAAACACAAGCTGGACTTAAGATATCTGGACAGAACGAGAGGAGAGGAGAGGAGAGGAGAGGAGAGGAAACGAGAGGAGAGGAGAGGAGGTGTATGTCTGGCTGAACATCTTGTCACAGATCAGATGACACCAATGAAACTGGAATAATTCAACATTCTGGATTCACTGGCGGGAGTTGCATATTTTTGCCATCCACGCACGGGAGGTCTGCGACAGGAAGTTTGTGATCCTCTCAGGGGCTTTCATCTGTCCAAAGCAGGACGGTGAACAGAAAGGGGGGGGGTTTCCTCATCAGTTATATCCAGAACAATGACACAGATACAAGGCTGAGATGCAGTCACATGTTTTAAATTAGAATTTCATGTACACACATTTGCCAAAATTTGAATCTGGTGAAAGAAATAAGTGTCTTTGGCTGATGTCCACACATCAGTGAGTTTATCTCTTTGTGTCCTCGAACAGGACATGACTTTGAGTATCAGAGCCTCCTGTTTGGGCTCTTTCACAATCAGTAGGGATAAACTGAGGCCAGGAGTGAACAGACAGTATAAACAAGTCATACTCAACCACTAATGTGTGCAGGCACATACAAGTGTGATAACCCTGAACCCAGAATGGATCATGTTGACTTTAGAAAGGCAATAACTGAGCAATAATGTAAGATTGCCTTGCCTTTAACCTCTCTCCTCTATTTAAGGATGAAGCGACAAGCTAATATCGTAAACCTTTGCTCCCATATTTTTTCTCTGCATCATCTGATCCTGAGTGAATTTCTCTGTTGTCAGAGTTTCTCTCCCTTAGCGGTCATTAAATCTGATCAGAATGAGTCATTTGTAATTCCTAAAGGAGAAGGAGGAGGAGGAGGAGGACATTAACAGATTCCTGGAGTAACAGTTTGTGTGTGGGATGTGTGATGGAAGTTTTGGGAAATGCGGTAGCTGGTGGGAAAGACAAGCTCCTCTGGGCTGCCAGGTTCCCACTCCCGGCTTGGCCATGATGTTCCAGGGCAGGGCAAACCACAGGGAGCATGAACACAACTCCAAATTGACTGGAGGAAGCAGCGCTGACAACTGTTAATCCTCATACAGCCTGAGGAACATGTGTGTATTGTTTGTTAAAAGCTAAGAATCTTGAATCCGTTAGCCCAAAGTGCCCACAAGGGTGCTTGTAGTTTGGTCTGGAACTGATCCTGTAGACCAGCACCCCCCACAGAGACAACAGCTGACCCTGTCACTGCCACTGGCCACCAACCAAGCAATGCACCCTGGGAAGGCACAACCTGTCTGACCCCTGTTCCCAGCGTTGTAAAAATGCCTACATTTGGAAGAGTTGCGATTGTGTTTGTGTCTCAGTATTTTGACAAGCGTTCATGGGTGGCAAAGATAAGTCTTCTCTGACCTTGATACTCAAGTAGTGTAGCAGGTATGCCCCACTTTCTGCCTCTTTGTGTGTGTGTGTGTATGTGTAAACACCTCTGTGTGTGTTCCTGCTCTGTGCCAAGTGAGGATAGGATTAAATAGTGGTTAAGCATGGTAAAGCCTTGTTCAAATTTCCCTTGAGTCTAAGAATTTCACTCGTCACAGCTGCATTTCACTTTTCCCACATAAAACATGCCTTTTCTCCCACGCTTATAATTTCTGCACATTAATTGTCTCAACATCAACTTTACTTTTACCCTCGAGATCGGTTACTTCCCAGAGGTGTGTTGTTATGGCCAATGTGCAATTTAGTCATTTAAGTGTGAAATTCGTGAGTCATAAATGTCATTTGTGGTTTGGACGGAGATGGTGTAATGGATACATCTGTCTGACAGAGAGGTGGAGAGTGATGGAAGGATAGAGTGGAAGGGCTGCTGGAGGAGGAGAGATGGAGGTGATGAGGTTATGAGCCCCAGAAGTGGAGGAATGTGGGCTGGAGCCAGCGGTGATACCCCATAGCAAATCTTTTAGTCTCACTCTCTGGCCCCTGACCTGCACTTCCACCCATGGCTGCCAAATTGACCAACTGACGGAGGATAATGAAGTCAGTGATGATGGCATCATTAGATTTATGACTGTCTGTATTGTTGTATGAAGTGAAGAGTGAAGAGTGAAGTTTTGGCTGTTTCTTTCTTCAGCTGTTCTCTGTGTCAGTTTCTGGCCTGGAAAGCTTCCATCTCACTGTCCTTCTTGACAGGTGCAAGACTGAGAAAAATTATGTTTAGTCAAGTTTTTCTTTATCGAAACCTTTCTTGACAACATAGAAAACATTTAGGTGTGTGGTTACTCTTTGTGTCTATGTTTGTGTTTTACTGGACAGTGCAATTTCGGTTCTGGGTGTGTCTGTATATAGATTTGTGTGTGTGTGTGTGTGTGAACCTAAGAAATTGCTAGTTTTAACAATGTGGATAAAAGTACTGGTTTGCATTGTCCACACATCGGTGCCTTGGAGGGTTGGGTGATGTCTACTAAATAGGGGTGTCATGATTCTAAATCGAAAATTGATTGAAATGAGTGTTCGATTTTGACCTTTGCAAGCAGGTTTGCGATTCTCCCAGCATTTTTTTCTACTTGCATATGTCAGGGATCCTCATTGCCTCTGGGCCCAATGGGGCCCATCTCTCTTTGGCTGGGGAGATGTTACTAGCATCCTGGTCGTCTAGATCCTCCGGCTCTTTGACCAGCTCCCCCAGCTCCTCTGGGCCTTGCAGAACCATGGCAGTGATCCGACACAGACACACACACTATAGATGATGTTAATGGTTTTCTAATTAAGTTTAGCAGTCTTTCTGTTTGCTGTCCCCCTTCAGGTAACAAGAACAGGAGGCAATAAGCAGTAAGGAAAGTAGCCACTCAGCTAGAAATGTGTTTGGGGGGGTCTTTTAAATCACAATGTGATGATGGTAGGGGGTTCAGTCGTCTCTAGTGCCTTGTATAAAAAGCCTTTGTTGTGTGTTCACACATAACCTGACTAGATAATGCCACTGGGAGGCGTTCAATGTGAATGCTTTGTTTAAATTTTGTCACTGCATTGTTTTGATACCTTGCAATGTGAGAGAAAAGCTGCTGAATTCATGTGATATCATAAAGGGAAAAAACAATCCTCAGAAGCCAGACTAAGCTTTTATGGCATTTTTTCCTGTGTTTGACACAAAGTCGACAAAGGAAACTGAACTGGAAACATAGAGGTTACATTGTCTTAAGTGAAGGACTCAGCCATCAGGAACCCCACCAGAAGAATTTTAAAGCCTTTATAATGCAAGAAGCTATTAAATTAGTTTATCATTTTCACAGTCTCCATGTTTTAATTTGAAACTCTTCCGTGCTTGCTCATCTGACAACAATGTAGCTCTTGAATGCAACATAGCTGACTGTAAAGTCTAGACTTTCTCAGTGACTGGGTTGTTCATTCTGTGTAAAACTCATACAAAGTCATTTTTCATGGTTTACCTGGAAATGTTGCTCCGTTTAGAAGTTCAAACTGTCTCTTGCTCCTGTATTACACCAACATGGGACATTGCTGAAAAATTTAGGAAAGATGTGTGTGTGTGTGTGTATGTGTGTGTGTGTGTGTGTGTGTGTGTGTGTGTGTGTGACTGTGTGTGTGTGTGTGTGTGTGTGTGAAAACACAGAACATCCCCATGGCTACAATCAAAATGCACCTTGATCATGCACTTTCTATTTTTTCCATGAAAGTGCCCCTCTTGTTCCTTCAGTATTTATTAATAATGTAGTGATTTATCTTTTCAGATAAACATCACAAAGTGTGTCTATTCACCCTCTGACTCTTGAAGTTGATGAAAGACTTATCTACATCTCATATTTGGAAACACCACCAGATTTGCCTTTTGACGTCATTAATTTGCCTCACTTGCAAAAGAAATGACTTTTTTCTCCTTCTTGTATTTCATGTCATATTTTTTCCATCTCAAGACATGACTCAGTACTCAAAAGAAAGAGACAGTATGTTCTTATGAAAACTGATCCAGATCAAATAAAGATCCAATCAGAGCTGGCTCAAACTGATTGCTGATCTTTCATACTACATTGCAGGACTGAGTGTTTCTAAACTGACATTATGTATATCAACTAATCAGACAGGGTGGTTATGATTAAAAAAAACTGTATATAACAAATTAGGTTTTGGCAGTATTTTGGCAAAAAATATCCAGGACAAACACAATTGTTCATAAATGTTGTTCTCTTATTGCCTGAATGTTGAGTCTGATAGTTAACAGAATATTACTTTCAGTCACTTTTGGTTTTAAATTCAGTAGAATGTATCTCTGATTTTATGCTTAAAAGTTGGCGTTTTCACTGCCAGGCTAAAACCTCTTGTTTCCAAAAAGCAAACATTTTACATTTTTCTCTCCAACTCTTCAGGAAACGGGACAAACAGCTTTGTTTGTAGCTCAATAGCCTCACATCTTTTACTTTATACAACGTGTCATGAAGACTTTTCATAAGCGCAAAGGGTTGTAAAATGTTCTAACAACCTATATCATGTTACAAGGAGTTAAAAGGAGTTATTAGGTCTTTGTCTACCATTAGTAATATTTATATCTATGAAGGTAATCTGTGGAAGATTTCACTTTGATTCTGCCTAGAATTATCAAAGTAGTTCAGTAAGCTAAATAAATAAATAAATATTGTAAGTTACAGAAGCAAAAAAGAGGAGGAGATGCTGGCATATAGAGTCAGGATGAATACAAGGCACTGAAGACACATGACCTTTTGATATTACAGATGAGAAGGCCACATGCTTCATATTTGTCCCATTAAAAGTGAATTGATTAAAGCTCTGAATTAACTGATTAAGCTCTGAATGTGGCATATGTGGTATGTGGTGCCCTTCAATAAGTCGGAGCATTACATCAATGGAGGCACTTCTTATGAACATGACAGTGATATCTGATGTGGTATAATCTGGTTTATAACTCTGTCTGTGAATTGCTTCTCTCACTGTGGACCTCACATATTCCTGCATACTCTTTTCATCTTAACAGCTAGAGTTCCTCTACATGGTACTGGACTGTTATGGCACAAAATTTACAGAGGAGGATTGATAGAAATAGCAGAACGTGAATCAGATCCGACTGTAAATTCACAGGAGCCGAGAATGCTCATGTATCCACACCTGGAGCCTTGAACTTCTTTCCTGGAAGAACAGATGCTTTATTCATCTCCTCCTGTGTTGCTCTTTTAAGTTGCTGCTGGCGGTCGCACCCTGTCGACTTGCCGGACAATGAGAATTGTTCATTTATGTAGCTGTTATTCTACTAAATTGTCCCAGAAAGGCTTAATCAGATAATTTTGAGTAGGAAATAAGTTAAGCCGGTCACATGACGTGGTTCACATCAGGAGAAGTGGAGATATGCTAATCTTTCAATGCATAGCTGAGTCTAGAGGCAGATTAAGACATTTTTAGCTGATACAAGAGCAGATCTGTTGTCAGGGTTCGCCATCTCTCTGCAAGCAAAGCTAAGGCCTCAAGGCGGTATCATCTGTAAGTTACAGTCTCCATATGTTGAACGGCACCGATGTAATGGTGATGTGGGAGATAAGGCCTGATAAAGAAACAGGAGAACAATAGAGAGTACTTCTGTCTATTAGATAGCTATCATCTGAAGTGTATGGTATGATAATGGGACTAAAAGGCTCCATTATCCATTAGTTTGTTGCAGACTTGGAAGCAAAGGGCAGAGATGAAGGCTTTCTTTCACTGGTCCTTGGAATTTCCTCTTTCTCACAGTTATCTTTAATCATTTAGTGTTGCCTCAATTATGTATCATATAAAAGTTTCTGTGTTTCTGATGAGGATATTTTAAGAAGAGGACATCAAAATATGTGCAGAATGCACAACTGGAAGAACCTTGGTTAAAAAGGATTTGTAATAGAGCTTATATGCACACACTTCCTGTACATGTACACTCCCTGATGGATGCATTGTGTCCGCCTGTATAACAGTGATGTTAATGCTTCCTTTATATAAATTACTAACTCACATCCCAGATGCTTCCATGTAATGTGTGTGTGTGTTTTGTAAAAGCAACAGAGACACTTTTTTAGTTTGAGGTTTTTTTTAGTTTTTAAACTTTAAACTTTAAAACTAATGTGGTTGAAAGAATTCTTTCTCTGCCTTATCATATTATTTTGTTGCTTGGTTAAATGATGTGTTCATATAAGTTTGTGAAAAAAGAAACACAAGTGTAACACTAGTGGGAAAAAAAGAGTTTATGTGAGAATATTCCAGGTCGGAGGTATTTGGTTGGTCATAAGTCACAGAGGTCATTCCTTGTCCTCACGTGCTGACGCTATTCCCAGATACCAGAGCACTCTTGAGAGAGACGCGAGGCTGACCCAACCCCTTCTTGTCTTTGTGAGCATAAAAGGCAAGGAAGAGGCCTTGCTCCTTAGAGAAAGAATGGCTTCCTAAACCCCACATCCTGTGGCACAGTGCTGCACATTCACAGGCAGATCTCAGCAGCAGCTCACATGAA
The DNA here is from genome assembly GCF_914725855.1 of Thunnus albacares. Classification (NCBI taxonomy): domain Eukaryota; kingdom Metazoa; phylum Chordata; class Actinopteri; order Scombriformes; family Scombridae; genus Thunnus; species Thunnus albacares. The sequence continues at coordinate 12,472,346 of NC_058116.1, forward strand.
CTGAACTGGCTCTTTCTCAGAGAAAACAAACTTCTTAGCAAAGTTATTGCTGCTTTCTCTCCCTATTCTCGCTCTTTCTGCCACCACCTGACCATCTCTCTATCACTACCAGATTTGTTAGCAGAGAAACAGTGCAAACATTATGCATCAGATTTTGTTTCTATGGCACAGGCATCTCAAACTGATGCAGCTGCAAAGAGAAAGAAAGCAAACAACAAAAAGAAGTGCAGAGGTAGAGAGCTTATGATTTGATGTTTGTGTGTATGACTTGGACCAGTCCTGTTCCTGTGGGATTGTTGAGGAATGTTTTTTTTTTTACTATTTGGAACAATAACCGCCCAGAACAGTAATGTGTGGGCACATGAACAGAGCCCTGCACAGAAAGCAAGAAGCTCATATCTCCCAATGACAGAAACACAAGTGCAGCAGTATACATTTCAATGACAGCTTGCCAGATTTCTGTATGAGAGATAGACACCAAATCTGCATTTTGGACTTAACTGCATCATATATCCTCAACACAGGGCAAGAGTGCCATCAGTGATTGGGTGGAGTACAAGTGTATGTAAGTGCGTTTAAAGATGGAAAGTCCCCTCTGAGGCCAAGAGATTAGTAGGAGTCTTGCTTAAGTAGGTTAACAAAGTAACATTTCATCCACATGCGCTTGCTTACACACACACAAACACTAGAGCCTAGTTATCAAGATGAACCGTGTATTGAAAACTCTGTTTGAACCTCTAAATCCCCCTAATGGCCTCATCAGAGGTTAAGGGTCAACAGGATGAGCCTCTGAGGGTCATGTGACTGGTCAAGATGGGATGCAGATGGACTGGCTGATTAGGAGAGGTCAGAGACCTCTGTAATCTGAAGTAGGAATATTGGATCTGTTAGAAGCATTAATGTGGCGTGGAGCTGGCCTAAATGCAGTTGAGTGAAAGATGACCTATTGTGTTTGGTGCTGTTAATTTCAACTAAATCAGTGTAATGATGTCTAATGATGTTGTGTTATTGGACCAATGCAGTTTTTTCAGCCTCTTTGCCACCCATATTGTGTTTATTTCCCCCTTTCACTCATTTTCTCAGCATGTACAGTGAGCAATAATTTGCTGGAATTATCCCACTAGCTCTTGAGGATCAGCCAACCCACGGTTTTCAAGGCCTGAGAAATTCTCTAAAACAATTTTCCCATTTGCAGAGTTAATTTTGCATGTGAGGATTCCTGGGTGGATTGTTGACATGGCTGGTGGTGTCCTGCTGAAGAGGACTGTACAGTGTTCCTTCTTCAAGTCAGACGTCCGCTGACATGTTCAACAATTTCTGATGAGCTGTGTTTGCCGTGCCATCCACAGCTGGACATGATTGGCTTGACTGCAGCATTACTGTAGGCATGTCAGCTCTCTGTGTTTGTTGAGATGCTGAAGTTAAGTGTAGCTGCTTGACTGTGATAAATGGGTGATATACTTGATGTGTTTTTGGTAGAGATGCAGTTTTCTTAACTTTCAGACCCCAGTTCTGGTCTCCTAAACCCAAATTTAATGACAGGCAACATTAACCTCACTCTTGGTCGTGCATGAACAGGCTGATGATTGACTGGTCATTAACTTGTGTGTGTGTGTGTGTGTGCATTCAGTCCTTTCATGCATTGTCTTACAAATATAGGCTAGATTTACCATGGGAAATGTAAGTGCAACTTAAAGATCAGATCCCATGAAGCTTGCAGAAGTTTTACGATTTCAGGGATTTTCACCAAGTCTGGTATTCATTTTATTGTTTTTTTGTGTTTACATCCCTTGCATGCATGTTTCTGCACATGCACATTTATGTCTGTTTCTTCTTGCAGACATGTGCACTTGAGTGTGTGTGTGTGTGTGTGTGTGTGTGTGTGTGTGTGTGTGTGTGTGTGTGTGTGTGTGTGTGTGTGTGTGTGTGTGTGTGTGTGTGTGAGAACAGCTCTCTGCAGATGCATCTGTTTTTGGTTACAGGAGCCCTGAATTATTTCAGTGGTATAGATGAATACAGGTGCTGCCTGCAGCCAGAACAGGGCATGTTTTACATCAAACTGATCTCAGCAAACAAGTGCTACAGGACTCCTTAAATAAAGGAAACAGAAAACATAGCCCTGTTTTATTGCAGAATGTATATGTATGTAGGTAGGACTCTCTGCTTGGCCTTTGGTGTCTCTGGAGTATTGATGTGTTACTACTGTGTGTGTCTGTCATTTGTAATGCTAACTGAGATAAGACAAAATATTTTAGACATTTGGAGCTGTCAAGTGGGCATTCGTTGAAGGAACAGTTGATAGATGAGATAGACTGATACTTTCATTTACACTAAATATGGAGCTAGCATCTGGTTAGGTCTCTCTGGAGAGAGTGGTATCATTCTTCTCATCAAACTCACAAGAAAGCAAAGCTCAAAATGTCAAACTATTGCTTCCAGATTTCAAGTAGGTACATCCAGAAAATTCTATATCTCACCTATTTTGTTGTAATGCTCAGTGCAGGTATTACTAATCTTATTGAATTGATTAAACAAAAAAACTTGCGTTTTTTAGTCTAATAAGGTTTGAATTTCTCCACTAAATTAATCAAATGTAAAATGGTGCTTTCATACCACTGACAACAAGTGGATATGAAATATGTTCAAAGAATCTAGCTCGCAGGAGCAGTTAATATGAAAAATAGTTTGGCTTAACTCAATATCAACCCTTGGCATTAAAAAGTGCTGTTTCATGTCGTACCATTCCAGTTAGTGCGCACGCAGCTCACCCCTCACACAGACGTACACTCATACTGTTTACAGAGCAAGTTGCACCAGGAGCCTTGTCTACCAAGTATGGCAGTCAGACAGAAAATTCCCCTCCTCCACTTCTATTCGCTCATCCCAGCCTCTCAGTACCAGAGAAGGCCAGGAATGTCAGAGCAGCCCAGTTCAACCCAGCACAGTCTGAAAAAAACATGTCTATCCTCCTCCACACATCTTTTATTATTTTGTTTGGGTTTTTTTCTGTTAAACCCACTCTCTCTCTCGACTCAGTGTGTGTAGCTGTGGACTGTTGTGGGACAGTCACTAGCACCTGTGATTTTATTGGTGGCGAAGAAAAATCACAAAGCAATGCCCAGAACCACAGAAAAGCCAGAATGAGTCAACTGCAGAGAGACCCTGATCTCATACAGTTTTCATGACTTCAGAATCAGCTAATAAGAAGCACTAGTATAGGTTCTTTTGCTCATCTGCTTGTGTATGTGTTGTTGCTGCTAAATTTATTACAAAGCACTGTCTACCCTGTATTTCACTGTGGTGTTTTATTGTCTCATTTAGTGTTGCTTAATGAGCCCTGCTGCCAAGTGAGATCCTTCTGACGTTTATGGAGTAAAGCTACCCTGATTGTCTCCATATGTAAGCCATGATCTATGGCTTAAGGCCACGAGCACGTCTTTATGGGGTGACTTACACAAGTTAAACATCTTAGACCAATACTATGGCACTGTAGTAAATTGACTGTAACAGAGCAGGATCCTAATGAAGATGCTGTATAAATGACCTTGAAACACTTGGGATTGACCATAAAGGGACACAGAAGTTTGTAACACTCATTTTGACACACTGAAAGAAAAATGTGCTGTATAACTCTACTTGTTATTTCAGCCCACAAAAGGACCCAGATGTTTATGAGAACGTTCATGGATACGTCCAATTTAACAATGTTGCACAATATTTACTGGTGGGACACAAAGCTGAAATTTCATCGGAGGTCATTAAGAGCAATTAGATCAGCCAATTTGAAATCAACCCAAACCACCAAATGCCCAAAACATAGAATGAAATGTAAATAAAAAAGTAAGTAATGCAACAATATGGCTAACTTGTGTACTCATGGTTCAGAGGCCATGAGTTGCTGCAGTTTCCAGTTTATACTGAAGCAAAACAATTTAGTCAGAGGGATTGTGACAGTCTAAAACTCAGAGATTTGGGGGTGTGTGAAGAAGAGAGGAGCTGTTACAAATCCATGTGAGAAATCCAAGCAGCTCAAAACCACTGACGTGCCCTTTAGATATCTCAGGGGAAGCAGCATTGTGGCTGACAGTATAACAGTGTAGTGTTGGTGTTAGATGTCTACAACAAGCTGAACATTACACACATGTTTCATGTATTGTTGCCAGATGCTGCAGTATGTTCACCTGCTAGCTGCTAACTTTGTCTTTCTGCTGTTTGGTGTCGAACATAACGGCATAGAGTAGGCTCATCAGAGCTTTTTGCTGAAGATTCATGAGAGCAGTAAGACTGAACCAAAACAATGTAATTGTTGGGCCAGAAAAACCAAAACAATGAGCTGAAAGTTGCTAAAATGCTCCATAGAGCTATGGGGAACTGAAGAGATTGATAAAATTATCTGTGGGTTTTTTAAGATTAAGACATTACATTTTTCACCTTTACTTGACAGTTAAAAGTGTAAAGAAACAGTAACCATAGCTAAAGAGGTGTGACATGCAGGTCCTGAATCCAACCACCAATGTTGCAGGTATGCATCTTAACTACTAGGTTACCAGGGTGACCCACAAATGACACCTTCCACATTACACAAAGTCATGAGCCACTGTTCATATAAAAATATTGATGAAAGCAACTTTATCTTGTCTTGTCTCTCCAGGCTGTGAGTAATGAATAGGCTACAAATGATCTTGAAGTAATCATCGTTAATCAATAACAGTCACTGTTGTAGAGTTACCAGACTCTTGTTACACTCACAATTGACTTTGGTTAAGAAGCTGGTAGGAACTAAAACTAACTGAGGCTACATATCAATGGACACTTCAAAGGATGTCCATATGTACATTGAAAGAGTTCACTAAAAGATTGATCAATACCTAAGATACCTAAAATACCTAAGATTTAGCTAAAACAGACTGGAGCTTCATATTCAGCTAAACTTAAGAGTTTATCTTTGCATCGAACAAGGACTGTGGACCTTCTATCTCTGGTATTGAAGTTACAATAGGAAGGGATCTCCTCTCAGCTGGTATAGAGAGGAGGAAGGATCAGTTACTCTTTCACTGTACACATAGGCATGTGAGTATTGTACCAACATCCTGTTACTGAACCACACCATGTAATAGGTAAAATACTGCTGCAGAGTAGTTACAGTAACTAAGGTTACAGGTGCATATCCATGTGAGAAGAAGAGCAAGCTCGACAAAACTCTGGAAAACAAAGTAAAAATGTGAAATTGAATGGGCAAAGTTATCTAGTTCCCCTTCAGTAAAATCCCTATCAATGTGGAAGGAAGCCTCTTCTCTGCTCCCCCTCAGCCGAGGAGATAAACAAACAGTGATTCCTCCAGTCAAACCATTTTCTGTGGATACCTAGATTTTCACACCATGGAGCCAGGAAAAAGTGTGTTTTGTTTTCTGAAAAAAAAGCAACAGACTTCTGCAGCACTTGTGTCCAGATAAGAGAAACCGGAAGTTTTGTGCATGACTTTGGTTAAAGATGTCAGCCCCAACAGAGAATGGTATCAGATCAAATCAAAGGAAAGATGGCTTGCCTGTTTGATGAGCATGTAACTTCATATCTTTTGGCCATTTGAACAAACTGGGTGCTGGCTAGATCTCAATTACCATGTGTGTATATATATCATTTAATACATTTAAAATTCATATAGTAAGTGGTAACATACTGTATTTCCATTACCTTGACTGGATCTCATGATGGTTGTGTGATAGTCATTACTGTTGAAGGTGATCTTAATGTTGGGCTCTTACACTTTATTTGTTTGTGTGTGTGTGTGTGCTATATATGCACATATACTGACTGTACATGTAAGGGAGAAGAGGGGATGTGAAATGACTCATCCGTCGTCCCACACTTCAGCACCCCTCCAGGATCCCCCGGGGTTTTCTGAGATACTTTAGCATAAGTGGGAGGTTATGGCAGGAATATGCTGGGAATGTGATGTCTTTCAAAGAAAGGTCTGTAGATGACATTGACCAGATGTTTATGTGATCATTCAGTTTCCTTTAACATGCAAGGAAAGATGTTCAATGTGGAGCACTCTGGTGGTGGGAACATTTCTGCCCCTGTGTGGGAGAAATCAGTTCTGCAGCAAAAATATTCACAACACCTTTGTACAATATTTAAGCAGCAGGCTGAGACGAATGAAAATATTATAACTGTGTCACACAAAATGAAAGTTTTTAACATTTTAGGGCACATTTTTAAGTCTATCACCCATATTTGGAGGTCGGTGTGAGGGGTGGATTTGCCCACTTTGGCAAGAAGAACAGAGGCAGTGAGTCATAGAGCCACATAAAGCTGAAGGACAAACTGAATGACTGTACCCTGAGGGCTGCAAAGAAAGCGACCCTCTATGTAGATTTGGGAAAATGGGAAAATCTGGTTGCCATGACACAAGCTCATAATTGTGCAAATACTATAAATTATTTTCCATTTCCTTCTATTGTTTACACTTTGTACATAAATAGTTAAGATGCCTTTACTCTGTAAGAGGATGTTTGATGAGACAGAAATGCAGTTTGATTGAGACAGTATGCTATTGACAGGTTGTGGGGTTGTGGAAAAGTTGAGAAATCCTTTTCCCTGAAGGCCTTAGAGATAAAGTCAAAGTTTCAACATGAATACAGTACAAAAACTGCTTACAGAGGAAATGGAAACCAAGCAGCAACTGCAGAAAACACTGTGAATGCTGCAACACAAGCAGCCAAGCAGTTTGAATATTGAGATTGAAAGTTCATTCTTCACCTTGGAAACCAAAGTTGATAAAACAATCTCAGCACAAGGTCCATTTAGCAGTTTAGGAGCCCAGTTGTCGTGTAATTGTAGATGTTTAAATTTCCTTCCAGCTCCAACTGCTGATGAAGATTGTGTGATATGATCGAAAGGGCCAGAACAGCTGCTGATTGGACCTTGTGGTGAGACTGTTTAGTCATCCGCTGTTTCCAAGTTCAAAAATGGACTTTTAATTTTAATCTCAACTCAACTCAACTTTTATGCCAATGTGGATGAGAGATCTTTAAAGTGCTTAGACAAAATAGAATTTTGAATATCTACATTTCCATGACAACTGGGCAAACTCTGTCTGTTGAGGAAGATCGTGTGATACAACTGAAAGCTCCAGAACAGCAACTAAATGGACCTTTTGGTGAAATTGTTTTGTCAATCAGAGTATTGTATTTTCCTTATTCCTGTCCACAAGGTGAAATCTGTGAAAATGAATTTCAGATATACAAAACCCGGTCCATGTGCTTGCCATCGTGCTGCATCTCCTGACTGGGACCCAGTTATGCAACAGTTCTATACACTCACCGTATGTTTACATTGAGAGTCTTCGTGTTAATGTCTTTGGACCAGCATCTCTTGCTAGCCAAGGCATGTGATCTCGAAAGTAAACATTACTCATTACTTCCTCTCTCCTGGGTTCATCTGAGTCCTGGATTTCCATATCTGATGATGTCAGACATATTGAGTAAATGCTGTTGAAACAGTAAACCTTTTTGGGAAGAGGCTTGAACTGATGTAACCTCCAGCACCTTTACATTATGAAGGCCTGCATTCTGTGCATGCATGTGCCTCTGTGTATTATAGCCACCCCATCCTCCTCTTCTGTTGGCATTTTACGAATCTATCTCAGATTTTGTCAAAGCAAACTTTCAGGCTTGTGTTTCCCTACCAGCTCCAGCCTCAGTAAACAATCACAAACAAGCACGCAATTATGATAAGGCACTGTTTTTTTGCGCAGCACTCAGTGAACGTAAACACCCCACCAGAGTATGTCATATTCATTTTTCATAGTTCAGAGACATCCAGACTTAGGAATGACATAAACACTTGTCCTGAGACACGTGAGGCTGTCTGCAGCAGGTTTACTGGATCTGATACAGAGCCACAAGTGCTCAGTGACTCACCAGCCACTGTATATTCACAGTGGACACTCAACACTGCAGAGCCTCAGGCTTCTGCTCAGTCTGTTTGCTCTGTGAAAGATCATGCTGTTTGGGAAGAGTAACGTCATCTTCATCTCCTGATTTTCTCACAGTCTGTGGCTCCAACACTATTCACCATGTGTACACCCTCTACTGTGCTGGTAGTCTGTGTGAAGAAGTGGAATGAGTAAAATAGCAATGACACAATGTTAAAATACAGGAAATTAACCAGAAACAATTTTGATAATTTACTAATTGTTTCAGTCATTTCCCCAGCAATTTTCCACCAGAAATGCCAGATGTTATCTTGTGTCTGCCTCTTAAATGTGAGGATTTGCTGTTTTTCTCATCCATTCTTTTCTCATTCGTGATAAACTGAATATCTTTAGGTTTTGGACTGTTGGTCAGACAAAACATACTATTTAAAGATATCACATTGGACTCTGTGAGTATAACAAGTCTTTTTAATTATTTTCTGACAACACCCCCCCCCCCCCCCCAAAAAAAAAAATTAATTGATTTATCAGGAAAATAACAGATTTTTTACAGTTATAGTCTTATCCTGCAATTAAAATACTACTGGAGTAAAAGTATGGCTAAAAGTTCAAAGCAAATATAGCAAAATATTGATAAAGATAAATGTAGTGGAGTAAAAGATACAATATCTCCCTCTGAAATTTAGTGACATAAAAGTATAAGTGGTACAACATGAAAGGACCCAAGAAGAAGTACAAGTATCTCAAAATTATACTTATGCACAGTACTTGAGTAAATGTACTTTGTTATATTGCACCACTGTCTGTATGCTCATTTCAATTTTGGCTCATGTATGAACTGGTAAGGCTTTCATCCACTACTCATCTCCATGAGGTAAAAAACTTATATTCATGTTAGAAATAGATCCCCTTCTTGTGGCTTAGCTGAACAATCACATCCCTCATCATCCTATATACCCGAGGATCTGTCTGATAAGGTCCTCTTAAGATCCTTTTTCCTCCAAGACATAGATCAGACCACAAAATCATCCACTATATGACTGGAAGAGTCATTAGCAAGACGTTCTTTTGGTGCAGATGTCAGTCTGTTCTTTGTGCCATCGCTCCCATCTGGTGTTTGGGTTTATGGCAATGCATAACGGACATAGAAGGAAAACATACAGGTGAAATCAAAGACTGTAAACTCTGCTTTCATCTACCTGCAGATTACTGTTCTGTGTTTGGAGATCCAGCATTAGACTTGACAGGGTGGTGCTTTTCATCACACACACAAACACACACAGCGTCCTCATCGTGTGTGTCGGTTTGCGGTTTGGGTTCCCTGGTCATGCCCACCAACGTGCAGGAATGTCTGCTCAGCCAAGTTTTGTCTTAAAGAGGACACAGAAAAATGCACACAAAAGACAAATCTGAGACAGACAGAGAGCTACAGGTGAATGAGGGAATATTAAGCAACACAACCATGAACAGCTGTGATTTACTTCAGTGGTGCTGACAATATGCAAGCGTGTTCCCTCATCACATTAGCGTGCCTTAATTCCCTTGGTGACCTCCAGCACCAGGAGCTCTTATTGCTGTGAGCCAGCAGGTTTTTTTTTTTTTTTTTATAATAAGGCACACATGTGCTTCATTTTCAGAGTAAATATTCCTTTCCCTTTATTTGTCTTATGACAGTAATCTGATGTGAAGCAGGTGTTCCTAAAGTTTTCCTATGGCATGACAGAAATTAATCTGTTAAAAAAAACAAAAAAAACAATTAAGGAACCAGAGGTGGAGAGGTGTGATGGGGTGAGTCAGAGGTGTTTGAAAGAGCAGGAATGGGAAATGACATGCTGTAGAAGGCCACACATGTGCAAATAGAGGAGAACAAGTGCACTGGGACAGGGTGGGGGCAGTTGGGGCTTGAAGAGTGTAGAGTGAAGTCTGTTTCCCATGATTTCTTAAAGCTCCAGAGCCACATATTGATTCAGTTATCAGGTATGTTGGAGAGGATTGCATGTAAGAGGGAAGACAGGGAATAGAAGTAAGACTTGGACAGGAAATTGAGTTATAGAAATTCTATAATTGACACTGACTTATGTATGAGATGTCATGGTTAAAAAGTTGGGAATGGATCACAATGGATGTTAATGGAGCCATTTATTTCTTGTGTGTGTGAGAATGAGAAACAGACAGAAAGAAATTCTTGTGGTTATAGCTGTGTACTCTCTACCCAAGCCTGCGGAGCATGTCCAAAGCCCTGACAGGCTTTTGGCTGGACGCCTTGCACGTGAGTCAAGCAACAGCTGGATGATTGAGGGAAAAGGGGAAGAGGAGCAATGGAAGGGAGCAAGGCCAGTTCCCAGGCTCTAGCCTCTGGAGAACCCAGAGGAGAGGAAGCAGGGGGGTGGGGTGGGGGGGACTGAGAGGGCTGAGGCCAGCTGCGTTGATGTCCTGCTGCCTGCATGTAGTTCTACAAAGCTCATCAATGACCGCTTGATGTAGCTTCAAAATAACCTGACTACGGGAAATAAAACCTTTGATACCTTATTAACAGCATCATCAGTAAACGTAAAGCTGCTACAATCTATATTTTTATATTAACAATTGATCAAATGGCTATATGTATGCGCAAGGGGTCATGATCAGATAATTATCAACCAAATTGGCAGTTCCCATCAGCTCTAGAGAGCTTTTCAGCATTTTCAGCTCAGTCTTTTATTTTTTTACGGCAACTTTACTGTTTTGGTTCACTTTGACAGCTCTCATAGTGTCATTTCCAGCTGCACAAAAAGCTCTGTTGAACCCACTGTACACTACCTGCCCAGCACCAAACAGTGACAAAGTTAGCAACTAACTTTTGAACATAGTGGAGCATTTAGCAGCTGAAGAGACAGAAATTTCCCTCAGGAGTTGATAGAGACCAAGACAGAGTTAAAAGCAGAGTGAATATTGGACTGACATAAATCATGTGGCCACATAAATGCTAATACTGCTCCATATATTCTGGATGTGTAAATAAGCAACTGTTAATTATGTGTTTATGGCTTCTTTCCATTGTTCCCAATTGGCCAAAAAAATAGTCAATGTACGTTTAAGATACAACAGAGTGCAGAATAGTAGTGACCTCTTGAATTATCCAGAGTTCCCTATTTCTGATTTATAAATGCCTATCTGTGGGATAAATCAGCAGGCTTGCATGAAAACACTGTAGGAATCTGTTGAGGCATTCACTGTGGTGATTTAATGTGTCAGTGGGTTACCTGTAATCCATCTCACAGGGGCAGAACACTTATGTGCTATAAAAGACAGAAGAGATTGTGCAACACACATTATGGACTTCCTTCACTTGGATGATGTTAAATGACTCTCAGCAGGTGTCCGTTACACAGCTGGCGAACACTTTTGTAGGACAGTGGATGTACTGCTGGCTTAAAACTTAATTTTTACAATGATACAATGTGCTTTCTTTCCTTTTGTCAAACTCAAACCTACAATTTAAGTTGATGGATCATTTATTTGTTTCTCTTCTTCCTCAGGGTTGCGGGGCATCATGTGGAAAATGTGACTGCAGTGGTGTGAAAGGAGCAAAGGTGAGACTTCTGTTTTAACATTTGCCAGTTTCACTAACATTCAATCTTCATGTATATTTGTGCTTATTTGATATGAGGCCTTGCTGTTGACGCAAAGTGCAGGATTTGTAAATTCATAGCAATGGTAAATGGACTGTGCTTGTATAGCGCCTTTCTAGTCTTCCGACCACTCAAAGCGCTTTTACACTACAAATCACATTCACCCATTCATACGCTGAATGGGTACAGGGGCTACCATGCAAGGTCCCAACCTGCCCATCAGAGGACACTAACCATTCACACACATTCATACACTAATGGCACAGCCATCAGGAGCAATTTGGGGTTAAGTATCTTGCCCAAGGACACATCGGCATGTGGACTGGAGGAGCTGGGAATCGAACCGCCGATATTCCGATTAGTGGAAAACCCACTCTACCTCCTGAGCCACAGCTGCCCCATCAATGCTACCTATGTTCAGACTAATGGAGTCAGCTCAGTGGGACGGACAGGAGTCAGGCCTGGGTGGAAATACTGTGGATGGGGCTTAGTCACGGAGCAGAGACCAAGAAGGGAACAAAGATCAGTTTGAATTAGAGCACAGCTGGGCTGAAGGCCTTATTCCCATCCAACTGAGTGAAACTCTCAGATACAGATGTGCAAGCGGCAGGGACACCAGCCATGAATTGGTTGTGAGCTTTTGAGCTTTCAGCAATCTAGCATGAGAGTTAATCACTGACCTGAAACATGAAAAATGCTATTAAATGACCAGGGCAATGTAGCAAGTACATTTTTCCCACTGAAAACAACTGCTTAAACTATTTTATTGTATTCAATGGTAAAAAACCCAAAACAAATTACAAATAGACATTAAAGGACAAGTCTGGGGATATTTTTCTTGATGTCAACAAATCACATTAAACCAAATCCACAGATAAAATAGTTCCCAACAGATTTACCTCCTACTACTCCTGTTTGAGTAACATTTACTAATATTACAGTGCCCAGCTGTTTTGAAAAATTGCTTTGACCTGTTTCAAAAGATTTATGTCTTCAGTAGGAATTAATGGGCTTGGGGCTGAGTGACACAGTTTTGGGAAGTTGGAAGCTATTTAGAGATGGACTTTGACATTGTTGGTTTTGGTCTTTTAAAGTGATTTGTTGACAATAATAAATATAGAAACTGAATATCACCAGCCTTTAAACTGTTAAACATAACAATTATATGTGGGAGGTGTCAGAAACAAGCACATATTTTTTGTGACTGCGGTATAAACATAAATACTTGCTCTCTATATGAACTGCATTTAATTGTTTGATCTCTCAGCCCCCCCCCCAACCCCACCCCCACCCAAAAATGTAAGCAGCGGCTCCCAACATGGAGGTCAGAACCCCCACAAGGGTTTGCAAGATAAAGAAGTTCTAGAAAGTGTGGACCTATCCAGTCGCCTCTCTGTCTACATTTATGCAAATGCATGCTCTTTAGGTTTGTTTTTGCGATATTAGTTGTATTTTTTGTTAATAATATTGGACAATGATAACATGTGACTATGAGTCACTCATCAGAATAGAGAAATGGTCAAACTCACTACTTTGTAAACTCTTCTCCTGCCGACTCTGCTATCTGGCTGGTCGAGGTTTTCAAATATAAAAATTGGAGTACACATTGAGGAAAAGGTGAAGGGGATAAACACCAGTTATGATAGCGACCACATAGACAAGCAAGAGCATCTCTGCGTCCACTTCTGCACCCATCTCAACATCGGAGGAAACACCAAGGTAAATGTGGAGGGATTAAACACCAGCTGCGATCCCGGCCACATGGATCTTCTCTGGCAAGCATGGATTACCAGAACCATCCGAGATGCCATAAACACACACACTGCAGCCTACAAATTAGGGCTGCAGTCTGGAAACATGGACAATTATAAGCAGCCTAAAATGTAGTAAAAGAGGCAAAAAGGGATTACAGGAAGAAAGTGAAACTACAGTTCCAAGAGGGCAATGCTAGATGTTTAGAACATGTGGCAAGGTCTAAGATTTCTCCTACACAAAATTATGTTAATTTTTTCAGACTTTCTTTCTATAATTGCATCTTTTGCAAGTGAATTATAATAAATTGTACTGCTTTAGCACTTTAAGATTAAAACAAAGGAAAAAAATCCCTTTTTGGTTAAACTGGTTAAAGTAGTATATGTAGTCGGTAAGTCAACATTGCTTTGTTTAATGTTGTCACAAGCAAAAAATGTTTGGAACCACTGCTGTAAAGCAACTACATAGATTTATTTTTCATTGCAACTCCTGCTGTTTGTATGTTCATGTGTATTATTGGCTCAGTTACATCACACGGCTCCAGAGTGTTATCTGTCCTCTTAGTGTAGCAGACTGGCCTTTTATGGCTCATTCTTACAGCCACAGTAGCCAAACATTCAGCTCAGCCGACAACAACAGATGTACCGACTGTGTTCAGTGGAGCCGGGCCAATCAACTGCAGTTTCAAAGCACCTCTGTGTTTTGAAAAGTGCTGAAAGGCTCCAAACAGCCTTCACAAAATCTCCTTTGAGCTTTATTTCCAATGATATCACTTCCTGGCATTCCACAACAAGTGTTGCCATGGGAACCCCATGACTGTTCCCATGGTTCAGACCAACAGTGTTTCTCCGGACTGATGTGACTGATCTGATCTTGTGTTCAGGGAGAAGGAATCAATCCAAAAATAATCATTTCAATATTGCACTTTATTATTCACTGCTGAGTTTTACACATCAGTGTCTCATCCATGGATGCACCCACAAGGTTGTGAAGATTACTGAGGCATGACTCTCCCTCATGAAGCAATGCTGCCATCTAGTGGCAGATAACGCTAACAACATGTCTGAATATTTTACTTAATTTTTTGTCACTGTGATTGACACTGAAGAGGCTTTATTGGGACCAATATTTGTTTTATTGCTTACAATTAAAAGATTACACAAAAACAATAACTAAATTTATATGAGTCTGCACCATGAATCATGATAGCCTGCTTCAAGACCTCTGAATCTGCACCTCAGATTTGTTCAGCGATTCAAATATAATGAATGAATGAATGAAGGATGTGAAACAAAATGGTAATTCAGTCTGATTATTTTGAGATAAAATGCAATGAACTCATTATTTCAATAAGAAATTTGTTTGTGATGGGCTGTTTTGATGAGGGAAAACATTCTTTTGTGTGCAGTACCAACTAAACCTACATGTACTGAATAGAAACTTGAAATCACAAACTTGACAATGGTGTAGAAGAACAGTACAGACGGGTGACAAATTAAAGGAAAAACCAACATAAAGTGTCTTAGTAAGGTGTTGGGCCGCTATGTGTTGCTGGAACAACTTCAGTGCACCTTAGCATTGATTCTACAAGTATCTGAACTCTACTGGAAGGATGAAGACTGTTCTTCCAAAAGATATTCCCTCATTTGGTGTTTTGATGATGTTGGTGGAGAGTGCTGTATAACATGTTGGTCCAAAATCCCTCATAGGTGTTGGGTTGAGATCCAGTGTCTGCGAAGGCCATAGCATATGATTCACATCATTTTCATACTCATCAAACCATTCAGTGACTCCTTGTGCCCTGTGGATGGAGGCATTATCATCCTAGGAGAGACCACTCCCATCAGGATAGAAATGTTTCATCATCGTCATCCCCTTAAACCCATTTGGCCAGTGGAGCTCAACCTTTTTAGCTTGTGGACACTTAAAATGAAAAAGTGTCTCCTTGTGACCCTTGATGACAAGAAGACACGAGAAATTCCACCGAAAACTGATTTTTTTCTCCTGTAACTTTTTTATTTGAAGGAGTCCTAAACAGCTAAAAAATATGTATTTCACAAGAAAAAAGCAAAACATTTCAGAAAAGTTAAAAAACAAAACATAATTTTGTGTAACAAAAATATCTTATTCTTCATTATCTCTTCAATTATTTGGAGACCCTCAAATTTCGTAGGTATCCCTTTCAGGGGCCCCGACCCCCAGGTTGGGAACCACTGCCTTAGACCACCAGGATGCCTCCCTCTGGGAATGTTTATCCAAAATCCATTAAAGACAGCTTGAATGCTGGGCACAGTGTAACACTACTGGCCACGTACAGAGGAGCTTTGTCACAATGTCATTCAATACTTATTCTGTTTCCTGTGAAATTTGACTTTTATTAAACTATAAAATTACTTGTGTTGAGCATTTAAGGTTTAAGTTATTCCTGCTCTTTTGCCCTTGTATCATTAATATGATCCCCTGTGCTTCATAGGGTGAGCGTGGATTTCCAGGTCTTCAAGGCAATATGGGATTCCCAGGGATGCAGGGACCTGAGGGGCCTCCAGGGCCAATGGGGCCCAAGGTCAGTACAAATTCACATATACACATTAAAATAAATAACCTTCAATAACTTTCTGATTACTTCATTTTTGTTCCCCAGTCCACACATGTGACATTGTGAACAAAGTTTTATCCCCAAAATGTAATGAATACATGCCATACAGACATACAGAGCTTGTCAGAATTTATTTCTCTCTCTCATGATGACCATGCTGTCATTTATTTCTTTTTAGGGGGATCTGGGTGAGCCTGGGGCTCCTGGAATAAAAGGAGTGCGAGTAAGTAGCTAACCATCAAAATTATGATACAGTCTGATATAAGCAGTGTAGTATGATATGAGACAGACTTACACAAATCCTACAAATTATTGCTTATGTTGTAGTTGCTGTATTGTCATGAGATAGTAATGTTGATATGGTGGTGATCTCGCAGGGCCCTCCTGGTCTGGCAGGTTTCCCAGGAAACCCAGGACTACCAGTAAGTTCATTTGATCTGCCTTCATGTCTCACATCCTGCAAGATCCAGTAAATTATTTGTCACTGTGTAACTGCAAATTGTCTCTAATTGTCCTGCTTATAGGGTATCAATGGAAATGATGGTCCACCTGGTGCACCAGGTATCCCAGGATGCAATGGGACTAAAGTAAGCCTCTTCTAAAACTGATCAACAGCCTCCACACCTAATATTTTCTGTTGTTTTATAACCTGCAGACTGTTTTTGCCTTCTGAATGTGTTATGTGTATGTTTCAGGGAGAAAGAGGCAGGGATGGCACTCCTGGTTTTCCTGGTCTTCAAGGACCACCTGTAAGCAACCGCAATCCACATGACAAACAACACCTCATTGAGCAGCACACATTTCAGTTATTACACCTTTCCTGTGAAAACATCGCGAAAAACATCAAAATTACAAGAAAGGCTGCTTTGTTTTTATACTGACTGCCAACTGTTTTGGGGATTTGTCCAGTTGGACAAGACCGAAGTTAAAACATTACAGTTATAACATTTGAAATACAAGATTTCCACATGACATAGCAATATGTTAACTGAGCATCATCTCGTAAAAGGATATATATATCTGCCAGAATATGTTACATGTATAGATGTATGTTTCTACTGTCCTCTCTTCTCAGGGTATCCCAGGAATTCCTGGAATGAAGGTCAGTTGAAATTTTATGAAAATTTAACATTTTATATGCAAATATGTTTGTAAAACAAGAAAAAAATAATGCATCCACCAGTAAATGTTCTACAAAACCTCTTTTTTGTTGTTTTGTATCCTGCAGGGTGACCCTGGTGGTTTGATTGGGCTGGTTCCCCTGAAAGGAGAAAAAGGGTTGCAAGGCACACCTGGATTTCCTGTACGTTTTATGCGTTTGTTTGTGTGAATGCACGCATGTGGTTATATGTGTCGAAAGAAAGAGAGAAAGAGACAAATTAGAAAATGTAACCTGAATTTTCATGTAATTCCAAGTTCTTCACACACACATCTTTCATTCGCAGGGACCAGTTGGACCTCCTGGACCTACCGGCCCCCCAGGACCTAACGGCTATCCAGGACCCAAAGTGAGTTACTCTTACAGAGATGGACTGTTTATCAGCCTATAGAGTTAGTGACACATTTTATTAGCCAATGAATCCACACCGGAAAGAGCACACATTACAAAGTACAATCCCTGTAGATACTTGACGTCTTAACCTGGCAGATGCTGTTCATCAGTTAGATACAGTATTAGTATTATCAGTTTGTTTGACTAATTGAATAACTGTGTTTGGCAGGGTGACGCTGGTCCACCAGGCCCTCCTGGAGAGAAGGTAAAACAAGTCATGAATAAAGTTTTATAGTTATAAAACAAAATCCACCTTCTTGGACTTGATCACCCAGCTGAGATGACATTGGAACTTTTTATTTTACTTCCCCGCAGGGTGACAAGCTGGCCTTTTTGGGTGAGAAAGGAGAAAAGGTGAGAGGTTTTGTTCTTTATGCATTATCTGCAAAAAAAAGACACATTTCTGCTTTCACTGTAGAGGTAGTGGGAGCTCTTTACAGCATGGTGGTAACATGGTAAAAATGGGGTAATATCTGCTTTATGTGTTTTCAGGTAAAAAGTAAAAAAAAGGAAAGGAAATGGAAAGGGAATAGGAATTTCAGCATTAATTTCCGATAATTATGCATGACAATTTCGAAGATACAAAGCGTAGGTTTACACACATCACATGTAGGTGCAAGGCTATTGGAAATCAGCATCAACGAAAAAAGTAACACTTGCATGCTGACTCTGAACCATAAATGTAGTTATATGGACTATGTTTCAATCCCTGTCAGATCTTCGTCAGGTCAAAAGTTTTAAATACATGACTGTGATGATCATTTTTAAACCATTTGACCTACCAAAGATTCAGCTGGCATTGTCCATTGTGTTTATATTACACATTACAATTTCAATACTGTGAAAACATTACCCTGATATTACCTTGTTATTCTCAGCATTTTACTCAATTATTACCCTTCTATTAATCTCTTTTCATCAATAACTCAAGTTCAAGATTTTTATCTGTCACATATGCATCAAATACATTCTGTAAATAATGGCAGTGAAATGCTTTCTGTTGTGGCTCGGCCCACATTACAGAGTAATAATATCAAAAAGGACTGAACTAAAAAAACTTAGATCAGAGACAAAATAAATAATAAAATCAGAAATGATTAAAAGGACACACCAGGTACTATCTTGAGGTAGTAAGACTTGATGTGAAGGTTTTTAAAGTTGTTTTGAGGTTAGCCCCATTATTCCCATGTTATCACTGATATATTCTGCTCCATTATAACTTTGAGCTGTTTTCCCCTTTACCTTATAACAAACATGAAACTCTAATAATACCAAGATATTGCCATTGTAATTAAATTAATTATATATCATTACCATGTTAATACTGAGCTGTAATGTAAAGTGCTACTGCTAACAAAGCAGGGTTTGCTTTGATGGACTGAACACATTTTGAATGTCATTGTTCCCTTGTGAAAACCATGTATCTCCCACATGCTAGCTTTTCATGCGCTAAGAATAACAGCCCTGTTTTAAGCTTTGTGACAATGCAGTTCACAGAAAATCCACTGGGCTTTTAAATGGTTTATTTAGTTTAAGAGACAAGAGATTTTCTCTGGATTAAGTCACTTTTCCAATCAAGTTTGTGATTAATTGTTCACACGGTGTTCTTACGAAGAGAGGATATGATGATTCATTTCCAGAGACTGAGTTATATCTTTTTGGATAATCTCATTCATTTTCTTAGTATCTTACAAAGTCATTTGTGTCGTCGTGTCCCTGCAGGGTAATCAAGGGATTCGTGGCCCACCCGGCCCTCCTGGACGTCCAGCTAATGAAGTCATCGGACCACCCACGGAGTATATACCTGGACCACGGGTACTCACCTAGTTCTCATAAATCTAAACAGAAATTTTACAAATTGTTGTGTATAGATACAATAAATCACAATTTAGATGTAAAAGATGACTTAAATTCTGTGTTCTTTCTTGAATGTGTTTGTGTTTTTTATTTCTAAAGGGGGAGACAGGAGATAAAGGAGAGAAAGGAGAGAAAGTTAGTATTGTGCTTCAAATATTGTTGTGCATGTTTTACATCACTGTGTACACAGGCTGTATGTTTTCTTCAACTTCAACTTTACAGCTTTTGAAACATGGTTCAAATCATGTGTTGTCATTTGCAGGGCTTTTGCATCCTTCATCAGGATGGTGTCAAAGGTGATCCAGGCCCACCTGGACCAAGAGTAGGTGGCCAAATGACCTCTCTATGGGATAGTAAAATAAATGAAGAATTTAAAGAATTTCAACATTAGTTGCTGTCAGTGTAAGATTTTATGCCCATACTTAAGAAGGTTAAATGTAACATGGAAAACAAGCTTTTTTTTTTACCTCAGTTTTTTCATGTAACCATTTAAAGCTTATTCAAGTCTCTTAACCATCAATCCCTGCAACAATTGAAGTATGCTTTTTGTTTTCTGTAATTTAAGGGCAAACCTGGCAAGGATGGAGAGAATGGGAGTAAGGTAACAATAACTTAATGTATTATTTACCTACTCTACCATCCAACTGATATTTGCTTTTATATCATGAAATATTTATCGCTAAAGTACATACATACTCTCACACAGGGAGAAACGGGCTTTCCTGGCATTCCTGGATACGCTGGTTCCCCGGTAAATAATGCACCTTTTATTTATTCGACACATACCATAATATCAGGCTTTTAATATGAAACTTACATTTTCATGGAGGTGTTATGATCACACAGGCTAAATTCTTTTGTCTTGTTTCAGGGTGAAAAAGGAGAAAAAGGACCACCAGGTTATGTAAGTAAACTCTCTCTTTCTCTGTCTGTCTCTTTTTCTTTCTCTCTCACCCACAGCAACAAACAGGATTCATTCTAAAAAAACACCAGCAGATGTCGCCACATTTTCTTTCAGTTAAAATGTGAGAAGATGTTAAAGTGGCACTCCGCTGATTTTACAGTTGTATAATCAAGTCAAGTCTGAAAAAAATTACATCAAATGACATCACTTGAGTGAGGCCTGTAGCTTGAAGACACTGACATTATGTCCCCAGTGGAAATGTGGTAGAGGCTTTACCGACCAGAGGGTAATTCTGGTTTAAATTAAATATCTACAAGTTTTTAGGTAAAATAATAATTAATTATATTAACATATAGTGGGGATTTTTTTTATATTCTGGCAGTATAATATTAAGTATTTAGACCATCACGTAGGCAAATAGATGTTAAAGAAAATCAATCAATCAATTTATCAATCAATCAATCAATTTTTATTTATATAGCGCCAAATCACAACAAAAGTCATCTCAGGGCACTTTTCACACAGAGCAGGTCAAGACCGTACTCTTTAATTTACAGAGACCCAACAATTCCCCCATGAGCAAGCACTTGGCGACAGCAGTAAGGAAAAACTCCCCTTTAACGGGTAGAAACCTCAAGCAGAACCCGGCTCTTGGTGGGTGGCCATCTGCTTTGACCGGTTGGGTTGAGAGAGAGAAAGAAAGAGGGAAGGGGGGGGGGGGGGGGGGGGACACAGAATAACAACAATCATAACAACAACGACAACAGCAGCAGCTAGGGAAGGATGCCAACAGGAATGTGAAGGACCGCGAAGGCTCGGCCCGGAACCCTGGGTTGAGAAAGCACACACAAAAAAAAAAAAACTCCGGGGAAGAAGGAAAGTTAGTGACATGCGTTGATGTTACATGAATGCATACAGATGGAGAGGAGGAGGAGGAGAGAGGAGCTCAGTGCATCATGGGAAGTCCCCCAGCAGTCTAGGCCTACAGCAGCATAACTAAGGGCTGATCCAAGGTGAGCCTGGTCGGCCCTAACTATAAGCTTTATCAAAAAGGAAAGTTTTAAGCCTACTCTTAAACATAGAGAGGGTGGCTGCAACCTCTCTATAATTAAACAGTTGCAACAATTGAACAGTTGCATGGATTTGTAAAGATTCCCTCCAGACATGTTTTAAGACATACTCTGCTTTGAATAATAATTTGTGTCTCATATGGTTTATTCACACAAAAATTGTTCAGTTACCTTGTTAAAATCCTTAAAATGACATCTACTCCTTCTGCGTAATTGAAAAATCCATAATTGATAAATATTCATTTAGTAATCAAAGCAATGACAACAATCACTCAAAATCAGCAGGGGGAGGCATGTAGAAACAGCAGTTCTCTCTCTCTCTCAAAGAAACAAAACTACAAACAGACATGTGCACTGTTATTCTTCATGTACAAATGAAAGAAAAAAATGTGTCTCCAAACTTATTTGGTCCCCTGCTTAGAGCTTTAATAAATACACTACTATTTGCAAATAGGTTTCCAGGTGGGCTGACTGACAGGGCAGTAATCCTTGCTTAGCATTATGCTAACAACATATTAAAGGTGCAGTGTGTAGAATTTAGTGGCATCTAGCAGAACAGACTCGGCAGAAATGTATGATTTTTATTGTATGTATTTTTTTATTAGTGTATAATCACCAGAAAATAAGAATAATTGTGTTTTTGTCACCTTAGAATGAGCCCTTTATATCTATGTAGGGAGCAGGTTTTCTTCCACAGAGCCTCCTATGTTGCACTGCCATGTGTCTACAGTAGCCCAGAATGGACAAACCAAACGCTGGCTCTGGAGAGGGCCTTTTGCATTTTTGCTAGTTTCACAGCCACCATAGGTTCTCCTACACACTTGGAAGGGGAGAGTGAGGGGGATTCAGTTGATTGCAATCTGCAACCTCACCGCTAGATGCCACTAAATCCTATGCACTGCAACTTTAATACAATGGGAAATCCCAAGGCAAAGCTAGTAGAGTTAGTATTACACTATTTAACTTTAAACAATTACTAGTTGTGTACACAATACTGTCTTTATGAACCCATAATAACATTTAAGATGTAACAGGAGCATTACCAAACATACAACATGACAAGGGAGCCTTGAATTAAGACATGACGAACATAACTACAGCATGTGTGGTGAGCTAAGCCACAAGCATGGTTTTTGGGCACTTTCTGAACAAACACACGCAGCTATGGGGGCTATGGCCTTCTGTCCCAGTTATGAAGTCCTAATCAATGACTGAGCCAGCTAATCTTTTCTCTGCCAAGAGATAACAACAAAAAAATCTGATTGGATGACTCTATTTTCATGGTTTAAGGACAGTAACCCGTTCATTTCTGAAGCAAACCTGATTGAAAATGAGGCTTAAATTAGAATTAGAACAGAATAATTATTAAATGAAAGAGATTAAATTGAACATTTAAAAAGCTGATATGTTTGGCCTTTTCTGAAGGCCTAGAAGGCCCTAAGAGTTCCCCATTGCAAATCATACTCGTAAGTACACACCTGAAACTCAGATTTTCCATGAGCACAGAGAAATTTTCCCCTTTCGGGAGATAAACATGAAAACAGCTTTCTACTGACAAACTCTGCACAGTGAAGCTTGAACATCCAACTGAAGGAAAAAGAAGAAAAACACTGGAGGGGACTTTAAATATGTGAGCATTTACTAGGCAGTGAGTGTCTAATATACTATACTATACTATACTATTCAAAATATACTATTTATTGCTTTATGGGAATAGTAGTATCCAGCATTTTTGGAGCTTGGTCCACAGTAGGGACTAAAAGTCTGTCTGTCTGTCTGTGGCAAAGACCACAGACTTTATGGAAGTATAATACTAAATTGTATTTGAGATAATGCAAAAATCTGTTGTAGTGAGTTGGACACAGCAGGATGTACTGTTATCAAAGGGTAACCATTTTATTCATAGTCATTTAAATACAAATAATTAACACCAGTATTGCAGTAATAGTTATTTGTAAGAGAGCAGACTGGCAGCAAGTACAGAATAGAATTCAGGTACAATAAAACTTGACATACATTTTAAAAAATGGTCATGTATTTTTCATCTTTGTAATTGTGGTACTTATTGTAATTATAGGGTAGTGGTGCCCCTGGTCCTCCTGGCCCCAGAGGTCTCCCAGGATTACAAGGACAAAAAGGTAAGGATGCCATGATACAATCACAAATGCTTATACGTTCACTCATAAATGCCATCAGTGGATAAGTTGCAATGATATCCATGTTTTTGTTTCATTTTTGGTTTGTTCTTAACCTATAGGTTTTCGTGGCCCCCAGGGAGAGGCAGGTCCTCCAGGTAAAATAATCAAATTTTTTGACACAACAACACTGCTTTGAGGTGTTTAGGTGCTAACCTAAATAACACACTAACGTTGGCTTTCTTGTGCTTCAGGCCGTTTTATTGAAGGGCCTCGTGGAGAGAGTGGTCAGAAGGGAGACGTGGGTGAGAAAGGAGACAGGGGGGTTGAAGGAGAATCTCTAGTTGGACCTCCAGGACAACCCGGGCCTATTGGACCTCCTGGACCACCGGGACTGCCGGGTATGCCTCACCTGTGAAGACAATAATTTCAATCAATGGAAACAAGGGACACCTACAAAGAGTGTGTACCTACAGATATTTGAATAACCTAATATGTGTGTTGTGTGCGTGTATGTGTTGTGACATGGCCATGCAGTTGACCCTAATGAATGTAACATCGAGAAAGGAGCTCCTGGCCCACCTGGACCCCCTGGGTTACAAGGGGAATTGGGACAGAAAGGTAAGAGCATCTACAATTAATGCTGATAAGTATGAATAATTGATTAATTAAAACTCCACGTTTCAATGTTTTATGTTCACTGCTGCTGGACTACACAATCAGGAAATTTACATATTTTTAAATGAATATTTTTGTGCCACCTATCAGGTGACAAAGGAGATACCTGTGTTCAGTGTGAAGGTTTTGGCCCCCCTGGATTACCTGGCCCACAGGGCACTAAAGGAGAGCGGGGTAAGTGAACGTAGTCGCATTCAAATGACAATAGTCAAAACCAATTGGGGCTGTGAGCTAAAGGTATTTTTTGCTGGAGACCTATCTGCTCTCAATATTTGAGCATTCAAATATTTCTTTGGCCTTTCTAAATACTTTTTGTTATTGTTGTCCAAACGTAACCATTACTGTTGTCTTATTCCACCATTTTTTTCCTGCATGTATTGACACCCGCTGTGGTGAGTATTAAAGGAGCTAATTATGTACAATTGTCCATTCCCCCTGGCAGGACCTCCCGGGAGAGTGGGTGGCAAAGGAGAAAAGGGTCAGCCTGGACTAGCTGGAAATCCTGGAAGACCTGTAAGTAGAATAATGTCTGAGATTATGACAACAAGATCTGAGATGAATTCCCCATTTTATTAAGGGAAATGGAGCAGGAGGAAAATAAAAGAATATGTCATTGACATTTTTTTCACCTGTATGAACATCTTTCTTAACCTGTGCGCAGGGTATTGACGGAAGTCAAGGGTTGATGGGAGCCCCTGGTGCTGTTGGTGAGCCAGGGGACATTTTCGTAGCTCCTGGTCTGAAGGGGGACAAAGGACTGCCTGGTGTTCCTGGTTCACCCGGGCAGCCAGGGCTGGAAGGAAAGCCAGGGAGAGATGGCATCCCGGGTTTACCTGGCCTCAAAGGAGAACCTGTAAGTGTGTGTGTGTGTGTGTAGTTTGTATGCTTAGGCAGTCTATAGGGATATTACTATATTTATTAAGTCTTTTGAATTTATTATTAACATTTTAAAAACTAAGTAGACTGGACATTTTTCAGGCCAAAGCAGGCATCAAGGGTGAGCGTGGACCAAACGGGGACACTGGTTTTACTGGGACCCCGGGAGAGAGGGGTCCTCCTGGTCTGCCAGGCTTCGGTCAACCAGGAGAGCCTGGAGAGAAGGGGAGTCAGGGGAGACCAGGCATTCCTGGATCACCTGGAGTACCTGGTATGCCTGAGATCTACACAAATACACTATACACAAAGGGACTCATATATTCAAAGTGAAGTCATATCGAACTGTATCTCGACAGCACACACACAAATCGTATATTCATTAATTTAGAACATATACCTTACATCCATCAGGTGTAAAAGGTGAGCCAGGCATAAGTTTGAGCACTCCTGGACCTCAAGGTGCACCTGGACCACGAGGAGAAAGCGGCAGACCTGGACTTCAAGGTACGCAACACCTTCTTCAGCTGTCATAGTCTATACTCCACTCCAAAAAAAGAAAATCATTGACAATGAAACTTTGATCAATGGAATGTCATTGATTTGGGGTTGTAGAGTGCGATGATCATGTAATTATGTATATATGAAGATTATTGGAAAGTGGTCTTGTTTACCACACAGCATGTTGTTGGCTGTAGGTGACAGAGGCCATCCAGGAGATGCTGGGTTGCCAGGTTTCCCAGGACAGAAAGGTGAAACCGGCCCCCCTGGAATTGGATTGCCAGGCCCAACTGGTGCTAAAGGTAAATTATTCCATGTTGACCCCAGTCCCTCTGTCCATGTATATATCACAGACATTCAGCAGATACTTACAGATTATTAAAGAAACATGTAAATGAAGAGAACAAAACATAACTCAGGAAATGTTTCGTCCATGTTTCCAGGAATCAGTGGGATTCCAGGAGCTCCAGGATTACCAGGAGAGCCAGGAAGACCAGGACAGGATGGCTTTACTGGACAACCTGGTTCACCTGGACAGAAAGTATGTATTGTTCTACATGTATATATAACTTAATAATAATTAATTACATGTATACTACAGACATATGCTGGCACACACTGTGGAAGTGACTCAACAAGGGACTTTTGACCGTTGAATATTAGTGTTTTGTGCAACTTCCCAGAGTTGTTGTATGGATTATGCGTCTTTCTTTTTGTTGCATTTAAATATGGTTTTGGTGGGAATAGGTATAAAACCAAACAAATGCATTAGTCCTACAGTTACATACAAGTCCTACATACAATAAAATTCAAATCCAACAACCGCAACTACAATATCATTTATTATATAGCCATGATAAACTGGGGGATATGAATGTCATGTAAAATCACTAGCATCAGAGTTGACGTGTAAATCATTTCTAAACCTTATAGGGTGAACCAGGACGAGGGCTGCCAGGCCCAAAAGGTTTGCAGGGACTCCCAGGAATTACGGGCTTCCAGGGAGAGAAGGGTGGCATTGGACTACCTGGTATTCCTGGACAGGAAGGCCAGACTGGGCCACCAGGACCTCAGGGAATCAAAGGTACTGCAGGACATTTACAACAACTCTGGTGTGAAGCCTGCTTCAGTTTAGTCCATGAGTTAAAAGACCTGCTTGTACCAAGCACAAAATTGTTTTTCTTTGGTCTTAGGTGAAATGGGACCCCCAGGATCTCCCGGCGTGGTTGGATTACCAGGTGTTCCAGGAAAAGGCTCACCTGGCGCTCCTGGACCACAAGGAGTACCTGGAGAGCAAGGACCACATGGTGAGCACAACCTCAGCATTCTATTATAGAGGCCTTTTTTTTTGCAGAACACACATGTCACAGCAGGAAAATCACAGGTGTAAATACTAACATTAATAATGGCATAATACCATTAAGCGGCTTCAGTTTCAGGGTCTTGGTATTGTTGCTTACTGTCATACTGTCATGACTTACTGGGGCATCATTAATGTTATGAGTGACACCTGTGCTTTCCCTACTTTGACTGACAAGTCAAAATGTCTGCTGTTTAAGAAGATTGTGCATACTCTTAATTTCCTTCACTTGAATATCAAACACAATATATTTATATTTGTGTATGTTGTACAGGTAGGGAAGGTGTAAAGGGAGAAAAGGGCTACCCGGGTCCTCCTGGTCTGGACATGCCGGGGCCTCAGGGAGAGAAGGGAATCCCCGGGTTCCCAGGAACCCCAGGTTCTAAAGGACTGCCAGGGCCACCAGGCTTACCAGGCAGGGACGGACTGATTGGAAACCAGGGTGAGAGTGCAAAACCACAAAAACACAAGAAAAAACACTCAAACTGACAAGTTTACTTTTTATATCAGAAATACTGTTATTATTCATACATTTAATTAATAAAATTTACTTTGCCGTTTTGCTCATTTTTTAGCTATTATAAATGAAACTTAACACTTCCTATACATGTTTCACATTACAAGTTTTTCAGGTAAGGGCGGGGTTATGCCTTTGAGCTGCTGGAAGACTTTTAATGTGAAACATTTGTGCAGGAAGTGTTGCGTTTCATTGGTAGTAGCTTAATGCCAAACAAAAGAACTGAAAAATAGACATATTTGGAAGTGAATAAGAATAGTATCTCTGTTAAAAGAGAAATTTGCAGCAGCAGAGTTGTGACTATGACATGATTTGTATAATAATTTGGTGGAAATGTACATTATCCTGAATTCATAACAAAATATAAGCCTGTTTTTAAACAGGTTCATCCTCTCTGCAGTTGAGGTACTATTTGAGAAGTGACTGTATGTTGTTATGTCTATGTTGTTATAGTCTTTCCAAAACGCATCACTCTGACCACTAAGTAATAGTCATCTATAAGGAATTCAACCTACAATTCAATTTGAAATAGGAAATAGGCAGAAATTTACTCCTCTAGCTTTTTAATCTCTTTTTCAATTACAGAAATTCACAATGTCTGTTTGTGTTTGTTTGCCAGGTCCTAAAGGTGATATGGGCGTCATGGGGACACCGGGAGTACCAGGATTTCCCGGACCTCCTGGTAATCCTGGATCTCCCGGTTTGAGAGGTGAGGAACACCAAATAGTTAAAACAATTTAAAGAGTTAGGGGTACTTTTCTTCAGCCTGTCTGTTACTGGTCTTACAGTGTAAACGTACCTATTTATCAGCAGAAATTACAATTTCCCTTTCCCACCATCTCTCTCAGGTGACCCTGGTTTCCCTGGATCAAGAGGGACTGTTGGTGAGGCTGGATCCAAAGGAGAAAGGGGAGACACAGGTCTTCAGGGACCTCCTGGCAACATGACTGAAGTTGACATGGAGCACATGAAGGGGGAGAAGGGAGACATCGGAGACACTGGTATGAAATAACAGGCTGGTCTTTGACTCATTGAAACTCTTGATTACCTTCATTAGATTAACTACAAACAGGCCAATTGATGATTCTGTATATTGACCTATAGTTTCAGACATATCTCAGTGCCCATATGTCTTCTCTTTTTTAATTCCATTTTCCCCTTAGGTGACCCTGGAATCACTGGAGAGAAGGGCTTCCGTGGAATGCCTGGAGACCCTGGAATGCCTGGCAAAGATGGAGAGCCTGGGTTACCTGGACAACCAGGTGACCTACCTGACCACCATTCTAAAATTTGTTAAATATTTGTATAGGATAGTTAAATCACAAAGACTTCATGTGGTAACCATTTCAGTTTACCCATTTAATGTAACTCCTATTTTGGTAATTCCCTGCACTTGCTTGGTACCCAATGAAAATGGAGGGAAAATAAAAATTATTTTTTTAATTGTTCTTTCTCATTGATGTTTCTCAGGTGAGAAAGGAGACCCTGGTTTTCCTGGAAGTCCTGGCAGTATCGGACAACCTGGACAGAAGGGCAGTGTAGGAGAGATGGGAATACCGGGTGAGAACACACAAATAGCAAACACTCACTCAGAAGCAGAGAAAAATGTGTCATATATGTCCTGAAAATGTGAAACAGTATGGAAGCGTGTGCATTTGTGCAGGCATTTATTGTGTGTATTACAAACATGAAATTCTGTCTTTTAAACACAGAACTGTTAACAGCTGTTTTGTAACTATTTCAAGTAAGGGAATAACTAAAGTTGACATTTAATTTGTGTGAAACACTGTGTTCAATGGAAGTTCAATGCAACGCTGACAAATATCTGCGTTTTGTTTGTTTGTGTGTACTTGTGTGCCTGTTTGTGCAGGTCCGTCTGGTCCAAAGGGTACTAAAGGAGACATTGGTACACCAGGACATCCTGGCTTCAGAGGCACGGATGGACAAAAAGGTGAAACAGGATTACCTGGTGAGCCAGGTATCGGTCTCCCAGGACATCCAGGAGAAAAGGTAATACACTAGCTATAACAACAGTTATAATTTATAACACTAGTTTAGTGAACGTACTGCAGGGAGTGACCTCCATAAGTCATCTTCTGTGCATTAAAAATTGGTAGCTGGAGCGCTTGCAAGGCATGGATGGCCATGAAACTCCCAGTTAAATTATCAGTAAAAAAAATAAAACACTGTCTTGAAAAAAACGGGTTCTTTCATGAAAAAGGCAACAGTACAAGAGTTTGTACATGGTAACTTTGGGAAAGAAGTCAAATGTGATTTCCAAGAAGCTTGCAATAAGGGATTTAAAATTCAGCTGCCTAATGCTGTAGGTCTGTATCTTTAATAATTTGCATTGTTACAAATGTGAGTTGAAACCACAGATAGCCACAAATGCCTAATTTAAGAAAACATGGATAGACTGTGTGGAGAATGTTGGGATTTAAAGACTGTAAATTAGCGCCCTTGATACAAGGGAGATGGAAGCTGACTCAGGCTATGAAAGTCGCCACTCTATAGTTGGCTATTCAATGTTGTCAAATTTGTCGCTGAATAAAAGAAGTATCTGTGAGCATGAGTGATCATGCCTATAACGTGTGACCAGCAGGTTATCAGAGACATACTGTCTTTGTCCTTCCCTCAACATATTCTGCCTTGTTCCTCACATTTATGCCTCTTTGTACTCAGCATCTCTCCATTCCTCTGCTCTCATAGGGTCAGACAGGCCAGCCTGGATTCCCAGGAACACCAGGAGACAAGGGTCAGAAGGGTCATGTAGGTATGCCCGGCAAGCCAGGACTGCAAGGAACTAAAGGAGACAAAGGAAGCATCGGCTATCCAGGTCAGATTTCTGTCTGTGTTGTCGCATTCATCCTATTTGTCCACAAGCTGAACACTAGGTATATATAGGTATTATAAGCGTTGTCATTCCATGTGCGTTCTTATTGTGGTGTGTGTGCATGTGTTTTGTACAGGTCAGCCAGGTTTGCCAGGTGAGAAGGGTACCCCTGGGCTGCCTGGGTCTGCAGGAGAAACTGGTCTTGATGGTCGGCCTGGTAAGTAACAGGCTTCTTAGATATGTTAGTCAGACCAGTGCCCACAATTAATTACTACATGAATTAATTAATTACTACTACAAGTTTTGATACATCATTAATCAGCTATAATCCTGTGGGATCAAGGTTTGTTATAACAGTTTAGTCTGTAAAAAAATCCAAACTAATCAGTGAATTATAGGGGCAGTTTGGACAATTATGCACCTTGCCACCTCTCCCAAACTTTGGTAACTTTTTAAATTAGCTATTGTGAGTATAAAATAAAGCATCACTCTACAGCAGACTGGCAATTTCTTTTATACCAATTTTATTCAGAAACCCGTTTTTGTGGGAAAATCTCCAGATCAGTGACAGCTCAGTGAGTCATGTACTTATCCAAACAGATACAAAAAGGACTCATGTACTTATCATTCATCTGTTGTGCACCATACTTGAAATGACACCTGTCCCATGCAAATGCCTATTTAGTCTTGCTGGACAATGATGAAATAAGTTAAAGCTGTCCCTATAAACACAATAACAAATACTGTGTAAACCTCTTCTCTCCCAGGTGAAGCTGGCTTGCAGGGACCTCCTGGTTCTACTGGAGAGAAGGGAGAGCCTGGAGTGGATGGCATCCCTGGATCCTCAGGAGAGAGAGGAGACCCAGGTTAGTGCTAAAATTTACCTGTCTATCAACTGGACGTTACAGTATAATGAGCCTCTCAGCCTGATATTCCCTATCTTGAGAACTCTCCACCACAACAACCACATGCACTTTTTAATACTTTTATGTACATCCACATATTATTTTTTCAAAAATAAGTACGGGAAGACACAAGCTCAGTGTCAATCAGGAGTTCAGGTAACAGTGTAATTTCTCCAAATATGGTGACAACTAATTAGTGCAGACACATGGCAGTATCTTGATTTAAGCAGCCCTAACATTTTCAGAACCTTCACTACCAATCTGGACATCACAAAAACTACCAAAAAGAAACACAAGCAATCAGATGGTAACCAATGGTAACAAAGCTGTGAGACAGCAGAGGATGATGCTTTTTAACCTTAGTGAGATGCACCTTCAAAAGATTGCCACAACTCATCATTAGCTGCAAAATTTGAAAAACAGATCACAGTTACTATTGCATATAACATTACTGTATGTCCTATATGTCCAAATAAACAATAAACATGTCAACAAGTTTGTCATTTCTTGCTATATGAAGCAGTGAATACAAAAAGAAGCCATTCAGAATATGCACATATCCTTGTTCAAACTGTGACTTGAGACCTTGTTTAATTTAAATGTAATTTTTTAATTAAATATTTTTAATTGAATATTTTCATATTGTAATTATAACTGGAAACAATTCCACACCTGAAACCATGTAAATGAATTATTTGAAAGGATTTGATTGACATTCATTAATCAGTGAACAAATTCAGAGGATGGAGTGACAAATTAAATATAATGGCATCAATTCAGTGTGAATGTCAGAGAGCATATCAGACATAATTTAAGATGATAATATTATTTTGTATTATTATTTTGCTGGTCCTATTCCTGTAGTAAACATTCTCATTCCACACCTGTAGAAATGTTTTAGGAATGTACCTCTTAATTGTCCTTCACTGCAGGTATACCTGGCCAAGGTTTCCCAGGGCCACCTGGAGTGCTTGGTGATAAAGGTGAGAGCCCCCTCCGTTGTTGATTTATATAATCCCTTAATCTCTGGTGACAAACAGAGTTTCGTCATGTGGACTTGTCTTTCACTCTCCAGGTGACAAAGGTAGTACTGGCTTCCCTGGCACTCCTGGTCATCCAGGTATCCCTGGTATCAAAGGCGACAAGGGACTTCAAGGCCTACAGGGTCGCCAGGGTGAGCCAGGAGAGAGGGGGCCCCCAGGTTCCTCTCTACAGGGCCCTAAAGGAGAACGGGGAGAAACAGGACAACCTGGGGAAGCAGGTATGCCACATACATGACATGCCAGCAATGCATTACATGTGCAAGGACTTGTTTCCATAGATGGAGCAGCTGTCACAAGTGTTTTGAATAGAAATACTGTGTACATTTTATGCTGTAGTCAAAAAAATCTCTTCAACTTCTTCTTGTCTTTATCAAACAGGAGTCACAGGAGCACCTGGACCCTCTGGTGTGCCAGGCAGAGAGGGCCTAAAGGGAGACAAAGGAGATCCAGGTCACCCTGGTTTCCAGGGAGAGACAGGACATAAGGGTGACCCTGGAGTTCCTGGACTTCCTGTATGTCACAAAGCTGTTAACTGTCATGTCATACAATGGTTAATGTGCATGAGAGATAGCTGATACATGTAAATGCTGTTCTTCCCACCACTGAAGAAGAACTTTTGTCTCACTATAAACTGAGCAAGTTTTTAGAGAAACACTGATCTGTGTTTTTAGTTCAAGCTTGTTCAGCGATTTTATTTGTGTGTGTGTGTCTTCCAGGGACAATCTGGTCTTCCAGGTATTGATGGACAGAAGGGAGAGAGGGGACTGCAGGGTGTCCCTGGCTTCCCAGGTAAGTAAATACAGTGTGAAATAACGGTGTGTAATATACAGTGTGTCTGTGAGTGTGTGTGTGCATTCATGTGGGGTGTGTGGCTCAGGAGGTAGAGTGGGTTAGCCACTAATCAGAATGTCGGCGGTTCGATCCCCTACTCCTCCTGTCCAAATGGTGGAATGTCCAGGGGCAAGATACTTGAACCCCAAATTGCTCCTGATGGCTGTGCCAGTGCCCTGCATGGTAGCTTGCTACCATTGGTGTGTGTGTGTGTGAATGGAGGAGTAAGCAGCAGAAACATTGTAAAGCGCTTTGGATAAAAGCAGCCATTTACCATGTATGAAAGACAGCATGTGTTTAAGCAATTGTGAGAAAAAATACTATGTTTTTTCAAAAGCAAAAAAGCTTATTGTGAACATTATATCTAGGTACAAAGGGTAATTTCGGGGACAGAGGAGTCAAAGGAGAACTTGGAGACAGAGGATTCCCGGGAGAAAAGGGTAAAAAGGAGTTCAATAATTTGCCATATTAGAATCATTACACACTATATATAATCATTATATCAATAAATAATGTATATAATTCAGTCAGTACTTACTCTTGTCTGATAATCTTATCACTTGATTTCCACAAACTGCTAAAAATCTGGGTAATCTGGAAAATGATACTCTTTATTTCAGGTATTGACGGCCCCCCTGGTCCCCCTGGCCCCCACACCTTCATTAAAGGAGACATTGGGTTCCCAGGGATTCAAGGCTTACCGGGACCCCAGGGTCCATCTGGGTTCCCTGGACAGAAAGGACAACAAGGTGACGTTTTGCTTAAAAATGTATAATCAGTTTCCTCCTGCTCACATCCATTTTAATAACTGTTACATCATTTATTTCATTTATGTTTCTCAGGTGTGACAGGTATTACAGGACCAAAAGGTGAAGACGGCGTCCCTGGACATCACGGTCAACCTGGATCTAAAGGAGAGCCTGGCCTGCCTGGGCCTCAAGGTGAGAGGTTCTAAGGAACAGTGGATAAGACATGTCCCCAGTTGTTCTGTTGCTTTCATAAATGATTAATAACTCCATGCCTCTAGGACCCAGAGGACACCCTGGACCCCCGGGACCTGATGGTGTTCCAGGTCAAGTGGGTCCCCCTGGCCCCTCCTCCATGGAACACGGTTTCCTGGTAACCCGTCACAGTCAAACAGTGGAGGTTCCATATTGTCCTGAGGGGACCTCGCTCATATATGATGGCTACTCCCTGCTATACGTTCAAGGAAATGAACGCTCTCACGGACAGGATCTAGGTGAGAAAAACAATATTTGGAAGAAAGACTGAAAGAAAGAAAGAAAGAAAGAAAGAAGTGAGACTAAGAAAAAGAAGAGGGATGAAAGGAGAAGTTTGCAGGATGAATTACAAGCGTTATGGTTCTGTGTTTTAGGTACGGCAGGGAGCTGTCTGAGGAAGTTCAGCCCCATGCCCTTCCTGTTCTGTAACATCAACAATGTGTGCAACTTTGCCTCCCGTAATGATTACTCCTACTGGCTCACCTCCCCTGAGCCCATGCCCATGAGCATGGCACCAATCACTGGTGAAAGCATCAAACCCTTCATCAGCAGGTATGTCAGCATTTCTATACAATATATACTGTTCTGTTGCAGCTTATTTATGACACTCACATGCTGTACCCTTCTCATATGTATGTGCGTACAGGTGTGCTGTGTGTGAAGCCCCAGCCATGGTGATTGCAGTTCACAGTCAGACTATCATGATCCCACCATGCCCTCACGGCTGGGACTCTCTGTGGATTGGCTACTCCTTTGTCATGGTAAGACAAGCAGGGTCGGGTCTCAGTGCAAGTGAACAGAGTCTCCTCTGTAGAGAATAGATTTCAATCTTCATTACACCAGAGATGTTATCAGCCAAGCCTCATGTTGTGATGATTCACTAAAATATGGGGAGACTTTTCTTGCAGAATTTCTCAGATTTTATTTCCACAGACATTATCAAGGTTCAGTTTATTCATCCATAAAAACAGCTCACATCCTGAGCAGCCAACAAAAACAGAGAAATATGATAACAATACAACTACTACTATTTTTTGTGTTAATACACAGATAAAAAGATAACAGTTAACTTGAATATACCATGTGCTGTAAGCATTTGTTGAAAGATTTAATTAAATCATGCTGTAAATACAAATACATATTATAATATATTCCTCCTACCCTACCCCCTCCCCAAAACTGTAAACCATATAGGGACTCTAAATCACCTGTTAGAGGGCAGAAGTTGGTACTCTCCATTTAAAACAGAAGAGATACTGTTGCGTGCAAGTCTAAGCATGCTCTTGTTGGAAGCTGCTTGAAAGATGTGTGTCTCAGGTTGGCCAATAATCTTCACACAAATCTGGATTTGATTATATAGTTTAGTGTTAAGTTTCACAGATAGGCTGCTCAGCCAGGCTGTGATCATAAAGCCAGACTGTATATAAAGTAGCTCAAACTAGCTCCACCTCCAGCAGCTACAACAGTTAAATGTTGCTAAACATTGATGCTTCAGTATTATTAATTTAATGATGTCATATATGATAATATATCAGTCAGAGGGATGAAACCAGTACTTCTACTTTAATACTTCAAATACATTTTGCTGCTAATACTTCTACTTCTTACTTAAGTAGGATTTTTCCTGTGGGACTTTTCCTTGTAATGGAGTATTTTTTTACATTGCTGTATTGGTACTTTTACTTAAGCAAAGGATCTGAATACTTCTTCCACCACTGCATAATATACAGATGTGTGTATCTACTCAGCATCTACAGGTTTTTGTCTACAAACAAACCTATCTAAATATATAAATGAAGACGTGCATGCACCTATGAACCCATTGTAATCATACACATGTAAACAAACACATATACATACATCTATAGATTTATATTGTCTGCTAAAGAAAATCCACATAGCAACCCTTTTTGCACATGCACATTTTAGGCTTCATTTGGATATGTATGTGTGTGTGTTTGTGTAGCACACCAGTGCTGGTGCTGAGGGCTCAGGCCAGGCTCTGGCCTCACCTGGTTCCTGCTTGGAGGAGTTCCGCAGCGCTCCGTTCATCGAGTGTCATGGTCGTGGAACCTGCAACTACTACGCCAACTCTTACAGCTTCTGGCTCGCAACTATCGAAGACAGCGAGATGTTTACGTAAGACAGACATACTCACATTCAGACATTGTATTTCTTGATTCTCCTTATGTTTGTTGATTGTTTTTTTCCCTCACCACATCTACATGATAATCTTGGCATTATAGAACCGACTTCTGATGTTTTTCTCTCTACGTATCTCCAGGAAACCTGTCCCAACAACACTAAAAGCGGGAAATCTCCGAACACACATAAGCCGCTGTCAGGTGTGCATGAAGAGGACATAAACCCCAACCTCTGAGTCCTACTTCCTGACCTGCGCCGACGTCCGTGACTTGGCTTTACTTCCTGTTTTCAGAGGATGGTGCTAATTCCCTGTATGTGTGAGAGGAGAGGGACTGAGGCGTGGGTTGCAGAACAAACCGGAGATCAAACTTTACAAACCACAATGCAGAGACCAAGCAGCCTTTTGCTCCATGCAGAACACTTTACTAACATGATCACAACATGTCTCTAAGGAATGGCACCCAGTTTACCACTGCACTGAGTACATGCCCCCTAAACTGGTAAACTAGTGTTCATTTTGAAAGGGTTGTTTGTGTAAGACAGGTGCTATTGAATCTTACTTATCTGCCTTATTCCATTTTTTTATTTCCCTTCCCTACCAGTGCCACATCATTCAAAGATATAGCTACATAGTAGTATTATAGATTTTCACCTTTTAACTTGTTTAGACATACTAATGTAAAGGATGGGACTTACCACTGCTTACACAAACTTAAAATCACTATAATGTCACCATCACCAAAATATAACAACCACACTGTTGTAAATATAATGCATTCCTCTCTAACCTAGTTCAACATACTCTCCTCAGGTTATTATTGAATTTACATTGTGTGTTATTAAGTCCATTTTTATTTATAAGAGTTATGAGAATATGTTGGACTTGAGTGTATCTGAGATTCCATAAATCCAGAAACAGTGTTTCAACTTCTGACAATCAGCGCCTTATTAACATGCAAAACAGCACTGAAACAACATTGGCAGGTGTGTGTGTGTGTGTGTGTTTGTGTGAGTGTACATATATGAATGGATTTGAGCTGTTAGGAAGTGGTGTGTGTGTGTTGTGATGTCTGCAAATATAATCCAAAACAAATGACAAATGCACAAAAAGAAATAGACCAAAAAAAAAAAATCACCTTTCTTATACCATTACTCTCAGTATTGTGTATAACGGCTGTGTGTTAAAGGATTTACTCTTGTCACATTAAGTGAATCAAATGTTTCTAATCTTTGATCCCAAAGAAATGCACATGTGTATATACTTACATATAACATGTACTTGCTATTCTGCTCATGTACTTGATTGTTCCCCGTAGTGGATTACTTTTGTAAAGGTTCATCATGTCATGGTTGTGCATCCAAGTCAAACATAGACAGATGAGGAGGGCTATATTTATAAGTGTCTATGCAGGTTGAGATGCTTTAAGAGGTCTGGATGTAGGCCTATGTTATGTTTATTCCTCAATATACAGTATTTAGAGAACTTCAGTTGTGTCAATATGAGAAACCCAAAACATAGTTTCTATGTCCTTTGCAGAGCAATTGAAAGATACAAAGTTTTCTGCTGTTAAAGTTATAGTAATTACTTGACACTGACCGTAACCTGTTTTTTTTTGTTAGTATGTTGTGCTTGGTTTTGATTAAGTGCTCCATGAAGTACATGAAGTATTAGCAGTATTCACACAAACTTGAGTACAGTGGGAATAATCTTGACTGATTAACAGAACAGACATTTCTTATTTCCCAGATCCAATACTGTGTAATTCCTGCAATAAAATTTTTTAGAATATTATTATTAATTTATCATAGGTGTTATTTTTCCATTTGTCTGTTTCTGTAAATGTGACATGAAGATTTCTATTACAGTACTCAATATGGGCCACAAGAGGGCAGCATCAGCACAATTTGAAAGTAAGTTGCTGATGATTCATGATGTCAGAGCTTACCAACTGGATGATTCACAAGTTCACAGAGGGCCTTTTGCTTTTACTTCCATTGGCTATTATTCCAGCAAAAGCTGACCTCAAATCTATCTCGAACCATAATTTAAGTGCATCCTCTGCACCAACTCTTCCACAGCGCGATGCAGCCACTACCTCAGCACTTCTGCTGGGATGGTGGCCAACAAACCCGTTCACCCCATGAAAACACACACAGATCGATACGCTCCGCAGAGAACCAGATAACCCCTCCTTTTATCTCCACTCTCGTCTTTCATCTATTACCGGAATCCTATCCCTTGTTTCCTCTCGTCACCAGACGGACAAACAGAGAGGCCTTGACCCCCGGCTATCTTCATAAACAAGTCTAACAAGGCTTTGGCCTCTGACCGCTTGGTGAGTGCAAGGTCACTCAGGTGGGAGTCACAGTGGAGGGTCATACAACACTAAAGGCAAATGATCAAATGACGGGTACAACTGAACATGATGGCCTAATGACCACAATCAAGATCATTTGCTACATGGCTGAGATGTCTGCAGTTGGGGCAAAGGCTACATTTTCAGACATGTACCACACTTTAAAAGGCCCAATCTGTATTTTAAGTACATTACAGGTATGTTTATACATATATAGATAATCAAATAATATGACTAAAAGATTAAGTTTAAAAGTGATGATAATTGTAAATGTAAGCCCATAATACGGCTGCTTTTACAAACATTATTGATGCAAAAGTTACATGTGTCAATCAATTGGATAGTAACACTACAATAGGTTATGTCTTATAACAAAGTAGTTGTTTATGAGTTTCTGAGATGAGTACTTGTTTTCTTGTCAGTTTTCTAATACTTGGAGGGAAATGCTTCAATCAAACAGAATATATAAGACAATAAGTTAATGGAATATACAGAGGAGCTACTGGGCAATAAGTATGAAAGTTAATCTATAAATTTATATCTATAACTTCATATTAATACAATCCATTTGTATGATGTAATACATTTAAAGACAATTACTGCTGTACTACTGATGTTGTATTCAACCATGCAATGGTGGAAAAGTAGGTCACATTTCATTCTTACACTAAAAATTAAAATAAGTGCCATTCAAACTGTAGTATATAACAAAGTAATAAAATTATCAGCAACACTATTCTTATTTAAATAATCTTATCATGGTGATCATTGTTGTCAGTAGTATCTGTAGACAACACAAACTGATCATCACTCAAAAGTTGGCTGACATCTTATTGAAAGTGACCAAACCCTCCCCGTGAAGTTTGTCATGTTCATTGTTTGCATTGCCACTACATCTGAAGACAGGATGAACATTAAATAAGTGACATCACAACACCACATATACACAACAACCTGTAGCTGTATCATTTATATGAGAGAAACAGGCTTGTGACCAGGAGGTTGCTCTTTAGGAGGAGACACTCTCTTCACTCAATAAACACCCTGCTGTGGCTATACCATCCAAAATAAAAGTTAAAAATTGTGAGATTGTTTTTTGCTGCTTTCTTTCAAGCAGTCATAACTGTACTGGAAAGAGTTTGAAAAGCAAACATCATTTTAAGAAAAAGTCACGGAAAATATATGATTTTAAATCCTAGGTGTAACTCTGTGCATGTGGATACCATTTTCACACAAGACAAGTTGATTTTAAAAAATGAATAAAACACTGGAATTCACATGCAAATGCACAACATCACTGCCATGTGGTTAGGGTCAGCACTCAGCCTTGCTCAGGGGCTTTAGAGTTCAAAACTTTAACCTCTTTAAACGTTTTAATCCTCTTGGTTGTTTGCTAACACTGCTAAGTTGAGACCCGACTTAAGAGTTACGATTACCCTCAGAGCGCAAGGTTTTATGCTGGTAGAACATTATTGCAATAATGTGTCCATGACGTTGCTTATGAGGAGATCAAGCTGACTGACTGACAGAAAATTGATTTTAAAATGAATATATACCATTACCGTACACCGATTTATGTCAAACTGATAATGTAACTTAATCTGTCATGTTTTTCAGGATGTGTTTACAATACAGTGCGGGAATGCATCAGGAGGTTAATAAGACCCAGACCTTTCTCGTAAGTGGATCAAGCACAGAGGCCACAACCTCCACCACACCCCCTTGACCTGAGCCCTGCCAAATGAAGATTAGCTTGTAACATAGCCAGCAATACAAAACGTAACAGAGGACATACAGAACAAACAATCACAAATATATGCAGACACAGTCGTAAAGGAGGGAGATTTAGCGTAACAGTGCTTTTCGGGTCGGTCCGGAAACAGTTACAATAGGAAGGTACCAGTGGCTGTTCATTTCCTAAAAAGAAGGGAAGAGAATTGATTTTAATTTTCGTTTTAACAGTAAAATGAATGATCTCCAGATGATTTTAAACATCTTGATATCAGCAGCTAGATCCATGCAGCATTTCTAGTCTGAGGGAAACTGATCAAATTGCTTCATTCTCCCTCCTAATTAAGCTAGCAAGATTCTGTGAGGATCTATGCAACAGTGGATCATAATTCCCAATTATTGTTATTTCTCTACAATGAGCATTTAAAAGCTTCATAAAGAAATATTTCTGATCTCAATGTGACTGTCGTCTCTGCAGAACTTCACCTGCAAACACTTAAGCTTGTTAGTGGAAAGAGCTGAGTAGCTCTCAGCCAATCACATCAGTTGTTGGTAAGATGACAGTTGCCACTGAAAGATATGTTGGTAGTCAATTTTGATTTTAATTGAGTTTAATTTGGGTATTTTTTATGTGTACTTTTTACTGCAGGTGCTGTAAATGACTTTAGATTGCCTGGACCCCAACAACAATCTTATGAAAAGCAGGCACTGGACTTTTCAAAATCATGTTTCAAAATCTTGGTTATATTTGGACTTTGTTAAAGGTCCTGTACACCCACAGCTGTTTACTTTTAACCTCACTGATTGCAACTCTAGGTAGGCAGATATATGCTGGGAATTATGTGATGTTGCGAAAAATCTACTACCAATAAGAATGATAATGGTGCGAGTTGTTCTGTGATAACAGGTGCAACAAACTCGTAACACGCACACGAAATAGCATAGTAAACAGAAACTGCAGGAGCTAGCATGACTAGCCGGCTAACAAGATCACTCTGCAAGTTGTAAATTATACAGCTTCTTATCAGACACTGTATCATCATTACCATCATTGTCCTGACTATCCCTTTTGTTGTTTGTTGTGTCATCATGTAGTTATAAACAAGAATATGAATAATTAATATTTTGAATTAGAGGTCAGTCTCGCTCCGTCTCTCAAACTGGCTGAATGTTGGAGAGCCTCACAGGTTTGTCAATGTCAATCGGACGAGACTCAATTCATGAATGGAGGCATATTTAAAATATATTAGTTTATATATTAAATCAAGGGATATTTTAAACATTTTAGTAAGTACTCAAACAAGTTGACAATATGCATCTTGAAAAATGTTTCTATTTGTCAGGGTGTATACATGTACTGTTGATGGGCCCTGATGAGCCAAATATCGGTTCCCTAAACATAAGATACAGTAGAGGAGAGCATTAAGGCTCTCAAGTTGTCCTGCAAGCTTTGCTGCGGACTTAAACAAGAGGCAAGCATGTATGTTAGAGAGTGAAGAGTTAATCAACTGCAAGAAGTGAAAATCTTGCAGTAATTTGCAGTTTGTCACTTGAACATGCATGTTTTCAACTGTAAAACTTACATGGATAACCTTAGCAAAACAGCAGATGTATTATAATAAACCTAGATTTGTATGTAAGTATAGCCTAGAATGTTTCTGTAATTAAACAGCAAAAATGAAGAGGTAATACCAGGACTTGTTAAAACAGATAGACCTTTATTATAACAAATTCATGCAGCTGCCAACCAGGTAGCCTACACACAGGACAACTAGAAAAAGTCTAAGTCCTATCTTACTTCTCAGATGCCGCCCTTGAAAGCCGATAACGACTGTGTGGGCATCAAGCCAATATGTATCAGACCACAGCTGACTCCCAAGGCCACTACATCCCCTTAGGGCACTGCACACAGGAAAATGCATTGCAGATACTCATCCAACTTCACCGCAACATAACCAGTATTTTAAGGGCGTATACAGGCAGCATATAAAGAATAAACAGTCCCTTGAACCAGTGACTCTCAAAGTGGGAAACCCCAGGGGTTGTTGAGGGGGTTCCAGGGGGTCTATAATTTATTTTCACTGTAATTCCATCCATAAGTAACGCAATGACAGAATATATGACTATTTTGTTCATGGGTTTCATACACTTTCTGTAATAAAACATCTAAAAGCAAAAATCTTATCAGATGGGGGTCCTTGATGTGAAAAAGTTTGAGAACCACTGCCTTAAACAATCCCACTCCCCAGAAACACTGTGGCTAAACTTACTATATTAAATTTGATAAAACAAACGAGGCGCAATAATTAACACTAACACAAACAAAACAATGAAAATAGTCATTTAGAATACTTAACACTCCCAAGGTTCCAGACCCTCCCCCGGGGTGGTCTGACCCTTGTCAGAAGTGGGGGAAATGTGTCAGTCCAGCACTGGAAGGCCTCCATGTGCACCAGGAGAGCTTCTTACCATGTTGAGAAGCGGCTGTTGCACTCCTAATAACCCCGCCTTAACTAATCTAGCCTTAGCCCCACTCAGGAACCTCGCCCTACTACAGCCCAGCTACCTATCTTCACCGTTAGCAGCCCTGACCGGCATGTTAACGGCACCCACCCCCAGCAATGAGTGCACTGTTAGACTTGGCTGTCAGCACTGAGCGATGCTCCCCATGAGTCCACATGAGTGCCTGCGCTCAACTCTTTCCCTTTCAACACTTCCTAACCTGTCCCCACAGTCCTCATCAGGCACAGGCACAGCCACTTATTCTAATTAGCATCTGCAGCAGCTCCCCTCCCTGACCACAGTCACTACGTTACAATATTAAACATCTAAACTATACAGTACTGGTCAAAAGTTTGGACACATCTTCCCATTCACTTCAATGAGAAAGTGTGACCAAACTTACAGCGTATATAACGGTGTAAACATGCCCTGTTTCCTCAGATACTGACTAGCTTAGATTTGTTTTTGTTGTGACCTTGCATTATAGGCTCACAGTTGACACATTGTGACAAATTCAAGGTATTAAGCAAATGGTTATAAAAGATACTTCTATAATGATAATAATAATAATAATAATAATAATAATAATAATAATAATAATAATAATAATAATAATAATAATAATAATGGGGCCTTTAATGGTGCCTGAGCACTCATGATTCTCTGACACCTTCATCAATGGATTGCATCTTATTGTCTGGTACCACAACTTACAAAAATTAAGTCTGTTTTCTGTTAGCCTTGAAAACAATGCTCCACTTGTTTTTAAAAATGCATTTAAAGTCTCAGCATGTGAAGACACACTGCTGCTTTTACATCCTGTTCGACATGATGTAAGTTTATCACACCACTAATTATTTGATATTTGACTTTGATATATTGCTGATTATCATGTTTAGTATAACAGTTTCCTCTTTTTGTTATTTTGCTTTGTTACTTGAGCTTGGAGGGAGAATCCAACTGAAAAATGTCACCTCTTATCTTTGCTACTTATTTGTTGTTGCCGTCCTTCTCCACCATTTCAAAAATTGTACTTTTCAAATTGAAATATATACATTTGCTTTTTTGAAACAAACATTATTTTTCTTGTTCTGTAAAGTGTGTCAATGATCTAAAAGAGGAACAGAAGAAGACGATAAAAATAAAGAGTAGTAAACTCCCAACTGCATATTGTTTTGATTGTGAAGCACATTCACGCATCCACAAAACACAAGAAATATTTACATCACTTGAATTTAGATCATACACATCAGTCACCAGTGACTAAATAGCATTTCTTTTTTCAAATAGATAACTACTGCTACTGTGTTTATGCCCCTTTCTTAATACACTATCCGGCTCAGGATGTCACATCAAGTGCCAAAAAGTTACATGTAGACCATGCAGTGTATTACACAAAAAAAAATAGCATAACATTAGGAACATGCTGCTCTCATTGGTGAAGATTATAATTGTAGTAGCTTGAGCAGTTCCCAGAACACGTCCTCTCTGAACTTGAAATTGAAAATCACGGCCTTGGTTTCAGAGTTCACTGTCCTGTGTTTTATGTCTCTCTTTGGACGATGCCAGATCAAACTAGAAGCTGTGTGATGTCATTCTCTTTGAAAAGGCCGGTACTGACAGATGTACCGGATCACACAGTGTTGTGAGATCAGCAGAGTTGTGCTGCACAGCATTTGTTTCTCAGCATGATTAGTGGAATGTGGCGGCTACAGGTCACTCTGGGTTGGCATGGATCCTGTATGTTGGTGGGTCAGGTGTCTACATAGGCTGGTGTTTGCATACTAGGGACCTAAGAGGGGGGGGGGCTTTGTTCTTGTGTGTGTGTTAGAGGTCTATCTATGTATGGCTATCTATCACAGGGCTAATGTTAAAAAGCATAATGTTTGTCATTTTAAGTTACAATAATAAAATGCAACTATTTTTGAAAGACTAGAGAATTTGAGAATATGACTATCATGATTTTGCTTCAATTTCCTATGCGAGAAGATGACATAATTCCATCTGTGGAGCTTGGCTCTCATGTGAGGTCTGATCACGATCTCAGCATGATCGGAAATCTGATGTGCTCAGATGAAGCCAAACATGGTGCTTCCTCCTCCTCCTCCGCCACCTCTTCTTCCTCCGCTGAAATTTCAACTCAATGCACAGTGTCCACTCAGGAATATTGAAATAGCGTGGCAGTGTGGCAGTGTATGAATGAGAGGAGAGCAGAACGCCTCCACAGCAG
This sequence comes from Thunnus albacares, assembly GCF_914725855.1. Taxonomy (NCBI): domain Eukaryota; kingdom Metazoa; phylum Chordata; class Actinopteri; order Scombriformes; family Scombridae; genus Thunnus; species Thunnus albacares. The sequence goes on from NC_058116.1 coordinate 12,517,266, forward strand.
AGCGGAGGAGTAAAAAGGAAGAGTGGACGTCACAGTAACAGAGAGTGCGTGGGCATGAGAGGAAGAGTAGGAGTGAGTTTGTGGGAGGCATTCCAGTATAACTCTCAATCTGTCTTTTCTGTTTATTTGTCTCAATTCTATCACTCTTTTTCTTTTGAACAACTCTTCATACTTCTCTCACTACCTTCCGTTTGATTTATAGGTAAATCACATGTTTTTGTCCCCTGTACTGTATGGTCCTGTACTCCAGCCCTGTTATTTATACATTAAATGGCACTTTGCAATTAACACCCCACCAATCAATACATACTTTCTCCTATGTGGCATCTCTTTTTGCCACGACTTGTCATCTGTTGATGAGACCTCAACAGGGAAGAGGATCCCATTAAAAATGATTTATCTTATGAAGAAATAATAAAAGAAAAGAGAAACTCATAGCAAACAACCGCACTTGATTAAATAGTCATAATGTTTCTTAAATACCGAATGAGCTACTGAAACATAGCAGAGAAAGGCATCTCGAAATATGAGCTGCAGGAAAAAGTGGAGAATTTAGGACAACTTTGGTGGTAAAATGACTGGCAGTCAGCACAGGAGGGTCTGTTTGGCCCTTCTGGACCGTTAGTACCATCAGATGGTTGGCATTCATGGGCCGTCCTTGTCTGGTACTAGAAACCAAGGATGAGTATGTGGAAGTCAGACAAAAAGGGAACCATAGAAACCATCCATAGAAGGCCAGACGGAAGAGAGAGGGCGAAAAGGTCATGAAATAGACTGTGTGAGACAACATCTCACAGCCAACGTTGTAACCTGGGCTTTGACATCTTGCCTGTCGTAATTACACGTGCAGAAATCAAACGGCTAATTAATATGTGGAGGAAGCACGGGAGGATTCTTTTTTTGTGCACCTCATGTTTGTAAACCAGAGAGAAAAAAGGTACATTCTGTGCAGCCCAGTCTTCACACCAATGAGGAATATTGATTAGATACTGTTCTTTCTGACTGCGAGAAGACGATTGTGGGTGTTGTGTGAACATTAGCAGCTAAGGGTGTGAAGACTAATACTTAAAATTACATATTCAGTTGAACACAACTTCTTGTAATTAGCTAGATATGTCAATAAAGAATATGATTAGTTGCAGATGATCTGTACGGTAGTGCGAGCACACAGGACTGGAACATCTCATCCATGACTGACCAGTATTTCCATCATGATGAACCAAACTGATGGCAACACTTTCCTCAGCTTTTATGGTTTTGTCACATCATAATGTAAATTACCAACTAATGATTATTAAACTATATCTTGAGAAGAAATGCACAATTGATTAGGCATGACACTGTCATTTGTCTTCATGTCACTTTCTTGTATAAAAGGTTGGGGGTGGGGAGAGGTTTTGGCTCACTGCACAGTATAAATTGGTTGTATTTAAAAGACTACACCATAATTTACAATCTAATTTACACAACAGACAAATATATATCAGCGTATCATCCTTAGTAAATAACCTTTTACCGTGTTTCATGCTAAATTACCTCAGTTAATATTATGAGCCGGATAGGGGAATCTCTCGCTGACTTGGCGGCTTCATTTACATGCTGAGTGAAGTCATCACCAACCTCAAGCACCATTAACAATTGTGCTCCCTCAAAAAGAAGCCCAATTACAGCAGATGAAAGGGCCGTGAATGCTGAGGCTAACCAGCTACATCTACCAACGCTAAGCATCCTCAACCACTGACTGGATAGTCAGGTCTTCAAAGAAAAAAACACCAATAAATGTGGGTTAAATAAAAACATTATTTTTTTCTTTCACTCATATATATTGTACACTGCATCACAGGCTGCACTGAACTTTTCAGTGGAGCTATGCATACATATATGAGTTGTGCCCCTGGTTATCTGATGACATTGTCTGCAATGTTGTTTGCTCTTTTAGAAGGCTGAATTGTTGATTTTCTTAGCAGCTGCTGAATTATTGAACAAAGCTATCATCACACCAGCAGACCAAGTATTTACAGTACTATTAGGGTTGTTGTGGTGTTAATGGGTCCTTCCATTAGCCCTTGTGAAGGCCAGAGTAACACCTGCATCAACAAAAACACACGCACATGCTCACACACGCTCGCAGACACAAACGCTGTCACACAGTTGTTGTTGGGGGGGGGACCCCCATGGGAGTTAGCTGTTTTTCAACAGTGGTCTGAGCACGTCAGAAAATGTGCTTACACCATAGCGACACATGCTGGCTCAACACTATTACGGAGCAAGGCTGTCCTTCAATGTCTCGGGAGATTCCAGATTAAACACGCAATCACATACACGAGGCCGATGGCAACAGCATGTGTGAAGGATGTAACAGAGCTATAAAGACTTTGCCTTTCTTGGCAACCTTCTGTTTGTGTATGCACACTGTGCGTGTTTCTGACCTTTTATATTTGTGTGTCACAAGTCTTTTCCATCGTCATGGGCTATGAGGAGAAAGCTATAAAGAGGTCGTGATCCCCTCCAGGGAGATAAGGGACGCCTTTGACCTTTCACTGCGCTCTGGAAACTTTCATATTTACAGTCTCCACCACTGACTCCTCTATCAGCACACAAACAGTTACGTAAGGCAACATAGTGGCAACAACATGGTTTGCCAGTATTTGATTCGCTGGCTGACCCAGTCACCCGTATCATTTACCTTCATACACACATACACACACATACACACTCTTGCTCCTAAAAAAGACACAATCTGTACCCTTGCTACCTGCAGCAAGTTTGTGTGGGTTGTGTTGACTTTTTTTCATCTTTCAATATGCACAATATACACACCACTTCTGAACTAAAATTCACTAAAAAGCAACTTCAACATTAATTACACTGGCCCATTGCTGCATCCCACACCCTTTAAGTGCTGTTACATAGAAACATGATAAAGCTACATGTCCTGGGCTAAAAGTTAGCATCCTCAGTTAATTCATGAAGAAGACACAACAACCAAGAGCAGGATTGTTCTTGTATTGGAGGGTAGAGCTGGTTAGCCCAAGTATTATAGAACAGTATTATGAGTAAAAATGTCATAAAAATGTTATTCGTTCTAACATAAACCTGTTCGGAGGCTTACTATATAAAAACTTACCTGGTCACACAACACAGAGGTTTTACGCTTTATTGGTTATATTTTCAAAAGTATGTTTCACCTTTACAAGATTTGAGGATGAGTACTAAACATAGACTATATATACAGAAGGACATAGCAAGGTGTGATGAGCCAGGACTGAAGCGAACTCTAGCTTACTGGAAATACTGAGAGGTGTGCTAACAGGGCAGGTATTATAGTCAAGCGACATTAAACTTAACGAAATATCACAAGAATAGTCTGACTCAGTACAAGCCCTGGAGCTGGAGAGCAGCAGCTGAGCGAACTGTCAATCACAGCTGTGGATCAACACCCACACGGCAGACATCAAAGCTGCTACAAATCTTATTAATGGAGCAGTAATTTCCAAAATGACCACCAGCACACTTATTAGAAGGCCGAATGGATGGAGACCATAATGAGTTGTTGAAAAAAATGATTGACTTTTTTTAGAGAGAAATTGACGCTTTTTGAATGTGGGTCAGAATCTAGTGGCCTTTGGTGGCATTACACTTTATGGTACTTCGCATGGTACTTCGCAAGATTTTTTGTCTCCTCCCTCTGGCCAATGTTTGTTCATTTCTGTCCATCAGTCTGTCTCCCCTTGTCTGTGTTTCTGTCGCTTGGCACAGTATCTGTAACCTAGGAGGGGTAAGTATTTTACTTTCTGCAGCACCCATTGTGGAGAAATAAAGACATCTGGCATGTCGTCATCATCTCCCACTTTTTCTCTGTTTTAAATGGAGGTGTGGAAGTGATGTATGACCCTTTAACCTTAATTAAAGGATCACATTATTTTATGAAGCAAGACTCGGTATTGTTGTTGCTGGTGCATGTAACGCCTGATGATTAGCTGTGAGCCTTTCGTGACTGAAAGTTTCCAAATGATCTGAATTGATGCTGACAGGCCCATGCTGTGTCTAGTCTGTATTTATTAAAGGTTGACAGTGTGTAGCTAAAGAAAAGGCATTGCTACTGATGAAGACAAGTGAAACCGCGGAAGGTGGCAGTAAAACCTCCTATTTCAGTACCGTCACACATGAAAGCTCTGATCGTCAACCACCCAATTTCTTGCATATCAAAGCTCCACCCACACACTATCACTGTCAAGACCTATCTCGTGAGGCCACAACCTGCAACACCACAATTTCTCAGATCCCAAAGGCCTCCAAATGCAAATGTATACCTAACGACTCTCCCCATATATATTCTTTCAATATATAATTTATTCTGTACACAAGGGCAGCCATGCATTGGGAATATGCCTCTTCTCTATACCATGCTGGTGGAGGTTTCAACCTTTCACACACAGTTATTACCATATCCACAGCTTTTGATTGTTCTCAGCTGGAATTTAATGCAATATATGTTATGTCTTAGCTTTAGTAAATTCATGCAGATTGAACTCACTTTAATATTTTTCACATGCATGCACTGTAAACTGAATGTGCAAATATACATTCCATCACCCACATACATATGGACACATACCATTATACACCTATGCATGCACAGTAACATATTGTTTGTACCTATGAGGTATTAATTAACTGGCCCTCACTCTTACCATCTTGTTGAAACCCCATAGAAGAGACAATGGAATGAGTGAAATGTTGGTATGTAAATGTATGTAAATGAAGTCCCACTGAATGGTGACAGACATTTGCAGTATTGCGGTAGCTATAGGAAGAAAACCTCAGCACTATGACCCACAGGCTCCCTGCCCCCTCGAGTCAAACCCTCAGACAGGGTTTCATTATTCAGTGCATTTGTCTCTTAATTCACTAGTAAAATCATTAGAATTTTTGAATTTGGCTTAATGTATGTACAATTAGGCCTTGTCTTAATCAATTATGATCCTCTAAATTAAACCAGGGTTTCATTATTGAGTAAATGATCAAGATCTTAATGCTTCTCTACAGCCTCTTTCCATTTGCTTGACTGCTGGATGTATAATGTGCTGAACAAGAATAAAAAAATATTTAAAACCGTAGGGTACCTATTGCCCAGTCATCTTGTACACATGTTTTATTTGGACTGGGAATACAATGGTGTCTTGAAGAGTGTCTTTTAAGGATAAAGCAATATGCTATATTTTTGTTATTGCTAACAAATCCCAAAAAACATCAAAACCACAAATGTATTAGTCTGTCTCTCAATACTTTCTGACTTTCTGCCCATTTGTTCCTATCAAAGAAGTAAAACAGGTCTTAAATATATAGTTAGATTTTTTTAAAAGGCTGAATAAAACAACTGGGCACTTTATTTTTTTTTTAGCAAACTCACCTTGCTCAAACAGGAGTAAATGGTACATTTGTTCGGGACTATTTTCAGCTGCAGATTAATATACATTTGATGTGCTGATGGTCATCCACAACACCAGAACAGTATATTTGCGATTGACCCAAAATAAACAACAATCACCCAGTTCAACAGTGTGGCTCATTTATATGTTCTTAGGGGTTTTCAAATCTACAGTTTGTTTGCTCTGGTTAAAAATCCATGAATGAGATGGTAAACCTGATGCTTTTTCCCTGTGTTTCAGATTCTTTTCACACTGACAAAAAAACAAAATGCATCGCTAAAAGCTACATAAGAACGTTCGCTCTGCTTATTGGTCAGATGTGTCTGGGGCAGGAGCAAGAATATAAACACAGGAAGAAGGTCCTGAAGAGGATCCGCTGGCCAAATGCCACGTTCTTTGTTGTGCTAGTCTAGGTTGGACCTCAATTCATTCTCCGGCTTGTTGCTAGTAACTGTTGATTTCTCTCATCTGCATCCCAGTAAGCAAAGCACACCTGGTTACAGGAGCCATTTAGCCCAACTTGCAGAGTACGCCTTATAGTTGGGTGGGATCACATTCCCACCACAAACAAACCGCTCCAGTTCAAAGGGTCTTGGCACAGTTGTTCTGGTCCGCACTTGAGTATGATTACTGTGTTCTGAAAATGTCCTTAAATGTTTGGACAAAATTAGAGCTGTATGGCACCACAATACCTGTAAGCAGGGATGCATTCATTGTTGGTTTTGGTCTTTTCATTGTGATTTGTTGACAATAAGAAAAATATTGAATATCACCAGATTTATCCTTTAATGACAGTGTAGCAGTGTCTGTAGGTGGATTCATTCAGACTTTGATGCCTTTAACTAAAGCTTAACATCACAAACTTCTGCTTTACTGGAAAGAATTGCATTTATCTAATCTAATCTTATTGGCTTGATGCAGTAATTCTGGCCTTCCTTGCAGATTTTATGGAATGAAAGGTGATAAGATTTCTAACCAGACCTTTTTTGCTACGGCTGATGGTGGCTCAGTGTGTGAAGATGCTTTGTACCCATATTGTTGATTCAGGATGCAGACAATCATAGCCTGTCCCACTGGATGGGTCCAGTGCCTGAGGAGAACGTTTCCTGTGTTTTCTGGCAGTCACTACACCTCCTCACATCCTCCCACCCCTGTGGTTACCAAAACTACGCCACCACTCCAACCCACACAGCCAGCCTCTGACTGATATATGTGCAAGCATGCAGAGTATTTTACCCTATGACAGTATATAATACACATGTGATTTCCTCTCCACCTGCCAACAGCTTAAACATGTTGAAAGAATGAATCTTACAGACACTATATGAAGATAAGATACAAGAAAAATTCTCAGTGGGGAGAGTCTGGGTTCAAGCAAAGTCTGTCTTATTCCCTGGAAAAGAGGAAGATGGACGCAAATCATTCTGAAATGTTAAATATTTAACAGCTGTAGGCCTCGCAATGCAGGGAGGGAGCAGAGGACGGCGGATGGGGGAGGGGGACTGAAAGTGAGAAAAATGAAGAAGGAGAGGGTAGAACGATATAAAACTCCATCTTTCTAATTTCAGTGTAGACTTCATTACATATTCATGTGATGGTACAGCCATTACGTGTGTGTGTGTGTCTGTGTGTGTGTGTGCGCGTGCAAAACCAGAGCAGCCAGTGATCATACATATTACCTATCACTTCCACTTTAATTGCACACAGCCAAGACAGGGTGGGCTCATATAAATATTCCTAATAATACATAAAAGCAAATGTTCTCGTTTTTCAAATGATTTGCTTGAACCCACTCTCTGGAGTGTTGGATGAATGTATTTATATATGTGAGTTTGTCTGGGACATTATGACTGATTCTTTCATTAGGAGAGCCTGTGTGCATGCATGGACGTGTATTTGTGTGTATGTGACTGTGTGCATGCTCGTGCGTGTCCCGCTTTCTCCATATAGATTTTCATTACAACCTCTATCAACGTCCAATTTATTAGATATCATGTCTCTACACGTAGCATGTTGCACCTCAAATAAATGGGATTATGGTGGTGTTGTGTGTGTGTATGTACGGGGCATTCAACAAATTATTTATGTTCTTTCAAGTTTATGTACCTTGACTAATAACAATTTAAAACCATTATAAAACATGAAGGATTCATTTAAAACAAAAAACCACCAGCGAGTAGCTTTCCACCTTCATTCAGAATGTTGCCGTCATCCACACAATGCTGACAAATGAGATACAGTAAATCATACAGTAACACGTTCCACAGAATGTGGACGTGTGTCCAAACTTTTGGCTGGTATTGTAGATGATAATGAAAGAGAAGAAATAATACATTTTGATCACATTTTGCTTTACACCTAAATTGCAATGATGGATAAGAAATTGTGTTTGTGACGGATCGTCAATCCAACTGCTGATCTAGTGTTTTTAAAAAATGAGCAAAACAGTGCTTATTATGACCACACATTAAATGTCATTTAGAAGGGACATTCTAAATGAAGTATGTGTCTTTAACCACTACAGGCCATGTGGATGCCACATGTGTTGTTTTTTTTCCTGTGAGATAAGATACAAGCTACTACATACTTTATACAGTGCAATTGCTCTATCTGATGAGGATGTAATTAAAGCCATATATCCGATAAGGTTACAAGCTACTAATGGCATAATTTGAACACAAATAAGATAATTAGATAAATACAACCATATTTAATTATTTTCACGATAAACTGAGAGTTTTTGTCAGAGGATGTGAACATGTTTGAGGCACAAAGCTCACATAATTGTGCTTCTTGTCAGAACGATTTTCTTTTCGTTGGGGAAAGCCCTCTTTGACCTAAGGGAATTCCATCTTCTCATTTGTGCCAAAGAGTCATCAACATCTAATTTAAACTCTTGATTGGCTAATTACACTACATGCATAATTTAACTTTGTGACTTCTCTGTCTTCATTAAAATGACCACACACACACACACACACATGCATGCACACGAACACACATGCACACACATACCTGCAAGGCTAACACCATCTCTTCACTTACTGGTACAGTAGGACCATTAAAGGAATTATGTATACTTATTGCTTATTTACAGACTATAGTTAAATTTCCCCTAATACTTGCTTCACCCTCAGCCATACTGCTCATAGAGTTTCACCATAAACTACTTCTTATGAGCCCTTACCACAGCTAATCTGGTAGCAGTGTGTGTTTGAGGCGTACCCCCAAGTTACTGATTCTTTTCTCTCCCTCAATCCATATGCGCTGTCTCTCTCTCTTTCACCTACATGTGCACCTTTCCATCTCCAGTAGAGACACTTGTTCTCCAAAACCAGACAGTAATTGGCCCATGTGCAGTGCCTTGTTTCACAAATGATTGTCGCTTACAAATTGCAGATATATTTGCAAGTCCTTTAGTCTTCTTGCACGCTCATGCATGGGTTGGAAGTGTAGTGTTTCTTTTGATTAGTTTAATGTGCTAATATTAACGCAAGTGAAAATTATCTCATGTTACAAGTTGCAGCTTGAATGTTGCAAATGAGGTGAAATGGGGCCGGGAACTGCAAAGGGTTTACACACATTGACCTATGCCAATAGACTGCGGGTTTGACCCACATCACTGTGTATCAGTTTGAGTGTAGTGTAAAGTTCAGTTTTGGGAAAACATTTGTTATAGCGCCGCTGTTTGCATTGGTGAAACAGGTCCTACAGGGGTAATTTCAACTTTGTTCCTATGTGGGACCTGCAAACAGTTTTGGATGGACTGTGTGGCCCGTCATTTAGATGGAACTGAATATCCTCTTAACAAAAGCTGTGGTTCTTTTGGCTCTCATGTCCACTAAGAGGTTTGGGGATTGTAGGTGCTTTACAATGTGCTCTTATGTAAAACATTTACTATCAAACAAAGACCATAGACATAGTTTTCTGGTTGGGACCAATATCAATAACACCATAAGACATGAGAAGGTGTTACAAATTTTACAGAGTTGAATCTTTCAAATCTGTAATATTTTGTTGTCATTACCATGATTAAACCCAGTTTGAAGGGGTCCTGAGGTGAGGACTACAATAATTCTGTGGTGGTGACTGCAGTGGCACAATTCTCTATTTCCTTTGTCTGCTTGTGCAATCTTCTTTATTCGTTTTCCTCATCAGTCAATTAACCTTTAATGAGAGGTAGTTGTGATATCAGGAGAAAACAGTGTGAAGCATCTTGTACTGAGGTAATAAACCCTGACTTTAACATCATGTGATCCTAACAGCTGAGATCATCCTTAACCAGTGTTTTGTTTATCTAATCATGTTGCCATTATGTCTTTTTTTCAGGCAAGCTGTTGTGGTCTTGTGGGGTCAGAAATGTGATATTTGTAACTTGTAGCTGTCACACAAACTATATTCTCAAGGATGTAATCTGTGTGGGACAATGTGATAGCCTTTTAATTGTTCCTCATTTAAGGAATGAGGAACAAGGTCTCTGTCTGCCTGATTTAGGGAAACTGGCATATGGCTGAAAAATAGTGGGAAGATGTGATGTTCTATTATGTCCCTACACTTGGATCCTAGTTTCCTCTGTGAATCCTTACATACATATATATAGGACTTGTATGCATGTATCTATTCAGATCTTTTCTATAACCAGTTACAGTGGATTATAGTTCAGTTCTGGTAATGCATATCAAATGTGTCTCAAGTAATATCAGTACTTGGATTTTGCTTCACTGCTCCCATTTGATTTTATCTGTGGGAAACTGGGACCACTGCTAAAAAGAAAAAAATACCTTTGCTCTGAGCCATTTAGCTTTAGTTGTTTGGCATTGACAGTGTCAACTATATCATGGGAGATTTGTCAGGATGCAGGTTTTAACACATCACAAAGTAAACAAAGCACTCCTTTGACTCATTTGCTTTTTCATTTATTTTATCTTGTCACACTAGTTTGTGAAAGTAACAGAGAAGGGAGCTCCTTTCAATCAAGATAAGCTTTTTTTCTTTTTATCAGTGGTGGAAAGATGACTGGAAACAAGGAGGGACGTTGCCTTTCACGGTTGGCTCTTACCCCTAGGCCACGACGACAACCCAACCAAGATAAGCTAACAGGCAACAAAGTGAAAATTACAACATTTCATAAAATTTCACACTGAGACTTCAAATTAATACAGAAAGTTTGAAAGGAAAACTCAAACTTGACTTTGTTATTTATTTAACCTTTTAGTTATCCTGGAAGTCTCTTGAGATACATTATCTCTTAAAATAAGAGATATCTGTGGGAAACTGGAACCACTGCTAAAGAGAAAAAATACCTTTGCTCTGAGCTATTTAGCTGGAGAAGAGGTTGGTTCTTTGTCTTGGTTATGGAAAAACAGCTCTGAGTTGTTTGGCATAGACAGTGTCAACTATATCATGGGAGATTTGTCAGGATGCAGGTTTTAACACATCACAAAGTAGACAAAGCACTCCTTGAGTCATTTGCTTTCTTTGCTTTTTCATTTATTTTCTCTTATCAGATTAGTTAGACAAGATAAAATAAATGAGTTTACAATACTGAGATAATGTATCACAATAATGTAATGTACAGCCTAGAGTAGTTCATACTGTACATAGAAAGGTAATATAAAACATTCACATATAGCACAATAATATATGAAAGCTATAATGTAAAATAAAGCAGTCAGATTTTTCATAAAACATATTTCAAATGCATTTGAATTCCTGTTATGAAAGACATGTTTCCAAATTAAGTTTGTAGACGCACCCCTGAACACATAGCTGATTTCTCGGAGGTTCAATCACAGCTGTATTCAAATCGGTCCTCTTGTAACCTATGATACATTTTATTGTTAACTGTGAAGGTCTTAGTCATATTTCCTAGAATAACTCAGATTTAAATATCATGTTTCAGACTGAACTTGTTTTAACTGAGTGATATCTGTGTATCTGGGTCCCATTAATTATTCATTATGCAGTTTTATGGGTTAATTTACTGTTGCAGCACGTTTTTATGTACTCGTACCCTTAAAATTGCAATCTAAGCCAGACATGTTACACAGTGTATTGTATAGGAGAAGATGTGGTTTATTCCAAAGCACAACACAGTGATGAGTGTGTGTGTTTTGTTTGAGAGGCAGAGAGCGAACAGAGAAAAGAGAGGATGTGTATGCTTTGGAGAGGAGATTAGATCAGCAGGTCAGTTCAGGATAAGTAACAGCAAAAATCAATGCTCGCTTAAACTATACAGACACACACACACACACACACAGACACACACAAACACAAGCAGGAATGGGTAGCTACCTACATATTCCTATGAGATCAGTTCCAATTTTAATACTGTTGATGCCACCCACTATCCCTCCATCTTCCTTCTGCTGCTGTATGTGTGAACTGTGTGATTAACTCTTAGGGAACAGCGTTAATAAATAGATATCTGTTTGTCACAATGCTACAAATATTATCCTCATGATCCCAACACTGCCTACCATTTCCTCGACAAGCAATAAGATGACGTTTATCATAAGTCTCAGTTCTGTCAAGAAACCCTGTTCTAGTCTCACATGTTCAAATGTAAACTGTTGCTTTAAAAAAAAAAAAAAAAGTAGAAAACAAAATCACTTAAGATTCATATTTAATACAGTCTTTCTGTCAGAGTCACAGTCAATAAGATTCCCTCTGCTCTGACTGAAGCAGAGAGGGGGGCTCATGTATCATTGTCATTTATCTGAAACCACATGGCTCCAGATAATGCATAATTATGACAAATGACTGATGATGGTATTATGGCGCCTGAATATCATATGCATTCATATCTGTTTAATCAAAACTACAGAGAGCTAAGATTTTAGATGGCAGGCTGCTGTTGTATCTCTCTGTATGGCCAAGCCAGTAATTCATTGGGGGAAGACGTGCTCATGAATAAATATGTTATCTGTGTATGTCTTCAGCCTACATAAACATATTATCATTGCTTTCTCTTCTGGTCAAATAAGCATGCAGCGACTGCATCTGCCTGATACATCTCTTGTCCCTTCTAATGAGCACAATAAATAAATAACTGTCTCAGTGACCTGTGAAATGAGAAAACCTAAGTCATTCAGAGAGTCTGTGCAACAAATTATTTAAAAAGAGGTGAAAACATTATGAGGAGATCAGGTAGAAGATCATAGTAGAGAGTGAAAACTGTGTCCTACACACCCAATGCCTACCCTGTGTCCAATTTGCAGATTAATCAAAAATAGATTATGTCCAATCTAATGATTTAGTTAACTGAAGTAATCAAAACTGTAATCACTTGTGCTCTGGCTCAATACAAGCATGCAGTCATGTCCAATAACACAAAAATCTCCATCAGCACATGTCGTCTTGCCTCCAGGTCAGCCCGACTGAGATCAATGAGCGCAAAAATTAACCAGAAGAGAAATTTCAATTTCGCGTTTGCTGTATCGATTAGAAAATCGAGTCAATTATGGGTGACAACATAAGATGGAATGGCGCAATCTATATTGTATGTGCTCAAGAGCAGAGAGAACCGCTTTCATTATCATTACCTGGTTACAATATTGGGTTCAATTTGTTGACACTGGCTTCACTTCCTTGTTGTTGGGGGTCACGCAGATAGTAAAATAATAACAATAATTGCAAATTTTTTTCTTTTCTTCTGACCTCATTAAACACAACAAGTAGAAAAGTATTAAATTAACTCTTCCATTTGCCACAAACTGCACTTGCTCATTTACTGAAGATAACAAAATGAAAGGGTTGTTATTACACCAAATGAGAAAATATCTAATGGTTTATATTCTGTATTATATGATCTATACATGAACGGATTCATTTTGTTTGGCAAAAAGTCAGTATGCTACCTTACGTAGTGATGTTACTGTTCAGAGTCATAGATCATCATCTATCATAGATATAGAGATGTATGAAAATATGAAAATCCATCGTATTTAACCATTTTTAACAGCTTGGGTCTCTGTCATCTCTGTCTCTGCCATTTTCTGTGATGTACTTCTGCAGGACTACTAACAGAACATTAGGGTTAACCGATTAAGTAACCATTAGAACAAAGGTTAATCTATCCAATTTAGCCTCTGACACAACAACCCTAACAAAACACCTGCTCAGAACAATAAATAAGTGGATGTTCAGCTTCAAACCATCAAAACAACACTGCAAGAACAATACAAGTCAGACACTCCAAGCTGTGGCTATAATCTGTTTTGTTTGTGACTAATGAGATAAGGCAGAGGTTGGGTAAAGAGTTATGTTTGGATGCCAACAATACATGTTATGCTGTTCATCCGATGTAGCCTTATGTGGCAGTGAGCAGAGTGCGACTGAGCCTAATCTTTACCCCCTCCCTGCCCGTCCTTAATCTTATCTCATCAGATTGGCTATTCTAATCTGCTTTATGAAAGCTTATGAAAGTAATCGTTGCATACAGTGACAGTGCAGTGGATGACTGAGACATTATGTGATTGTGACTTAGCAAATGGGGCAAGTGAGGTTGTCTGTATTTGAAGTCTAGCTTAAAGAGACTAAATGAGATTAGGCCTTCAAAGCTACAGGCTACTGGAGTGAATTTAGGCAATCTGTTATACTCTGTTTAGTTAACCTTGTTTGATTGTTTGCTTGTTTGGTAACATTAACATCACTTGGACTAGTGGACATGGAAATAAAGTCAGAGTAGGAGGGACCAATCTGTTTTAATAATAATTTATCAGAGGTTTAATATGGTAAATGTTACACAAAGCAACACATTCACAATTCTGCAGCAGTTGTTTGTTGTTGTTTTCTTAATAAGAGAGTGTGAAAGTTCAGATGTGAGCCCATGTCTGTCATGTAGGAAACCTAATATCAACAGACAGGGAACCCTCCTTATCCTACAGGGAGATATCTGAGCCCGGGAGGTTTATACTGCCAGCTCTGCTATATCTATTTATATCAATATGCCTTCATGGCACTTTAAGCAAAGCTGAAGTAAACACAGTATAGCTCAAATGAAGAAAACGACTGGACAAAACACAAAATGTACCCATCACTACCACTGAACTAAATCTATAACTTAAAGGTTATTTCAGGGACAGACCACACAAGGTTGTTGCTTGATCTGATTCCTTTTCCATACTAGCAGTAGTCAAATCATTGCTTCTGGTGGCATAATTGACCTGCACAGGTTAAGGTAATTGACCTTGCCTCTGAGGACAGGGTGGTTTGTTGCTGAGCCAGCACTGCGGGGTGTGAAGGAAAATGGGAATATAAAGTGGAGGAAGTGGTGTGTGTGTGTGTGTGTGTGTGTGTGTGAATAAGGTGGGGGTAGATTTCAGCATGTTATCATAATGGGGCGTGCTACTATTAAAAAGTGGCACTACACATGAATGTAGACAATCACCAGTTCATTACAGTTCAGGATCTACATGGATGAGTCTAAATATGAGTTCTGAATACATAACTGTTGAACTGTCAGGACATCCTGAAAGCATCATCCCTTTGTGGGGCAGGAAGAGGTAAACCTCATTCCTTCAGGAAGTAAAAGTCAGGCTGCCAGCAGCACAGTCACAGCACCACCACACCGTGGTACCCAGCTGCCTCCCGCATTTCATTATTACGCATATTGCCAGCCAGTGACGCATCGAGATCATCGAGAATTTTTTGCGTCATCATGAGCAATTTTTTTAATATAACCATATATGGATCATCCCTCTGTTTCGCTGACAGAGGGAGGTTTTTTTTCCGTTGGTTAAGCTTTGACCTACTGTAACCTTAACATTTGTTGTCATTCTGAATTATATCTCTATCTTTATCGCGGCCAAAGCCTGTTCTGTTTATGAATGGAAAGACAAATGTAGGCTACAGATAAAGCGGTGGGAAACCGACCATAGCTGAGCAGATCGGCTATCCTGAGAGCTCCGGGAAAACATGAATAAAGCGTTACGCAATAACCTACGCTGCACTAGAACTGCTCCTCCCCAGATCTTGTTGTTTATCGTAAACACTTCGATGCATATGAAAGTGGGGTTGAATATCCCGGTTAAAGCGCGCATGTACTCTGGATGGGCGACGCAGCAGGAATATTAAATTACTGTGACAGAGCTGCATGATGCTTGTTTACCGGTTAGAGAAGAGGACTGTAAGGACTCCCTCTACAGTCACCTTAAAATATAGTCGAAGGGGTTGTGAAAAACATGGGGAATAAGAATAGGCGATTAGAATAAAACAATAACAGTAATAATAAGACTTCTGGGGAAATACATTTTCACAATTAATTATTTATTCTTGGCTCCCGCATTCTGCATTATATGTCACTTTTTTATTCCCTACAATCCACCTCAACTCCTTAAATGACGCAAATGTGGCTTTTATAGGTTATGAACAAATCCAAGTATATATAGATTGATTAAAAAATCATCAGCCAAACGTTGGATCACAGGGCCGGAGCTGCTATAAATAAAGCTACAGTCCTGACCAACTGCGCTCAAATGAGTCGGAAGAGGGCAGAGTAATAGTAGGAGGGCTTTTTCCTTCTCTCTCTCTCCTTTGAACAGGGCCATCCATCTCACTCCAGCATTCATCCCGTTTCCACCAATAAGCCCAATGAGCTGAGTGCGCACCGCCCACTGTCGGTGTGTGTATTTTTTTTTTCTTCTCCTCTCCCTTCCTTTTTTTTTTTTTTAACCAGAGCTGGATGTGTAGATCGTCACATGTTGTTTCCCCTCCTCAGTCCGGACACCAGCAGACATGTGTTATTTATTGCTCAGCTGTGGGAGAAGACGAACGAACGCGCAACCGGCTCTGGAAATAGAGGATTAAAATAAAGCGCGTCGTTTCTTCTGCAACTCGAGGAAAGGAAGCATTGTGTCTGATAGTGAAGGACGCGAGAATGGCGAGTCCGCCAAACACGGGAGATCAGCCGTTATCACCAAGTAATACGAACGTGAACAACAATATCAAGAAATGTGGATATCTAAAGAAGCAGAAACACGGACACAAGCGCTTTTTCGTGCTGAAAGAGCCGAGCGAAGGTTTCCCTGCCCGGCTGGAGTACTACGAGAGCGAGAAGAAATGGAAAAACAAATCGGCCGCGAAGAGAGTTATTCCTCTGGACTGCTGCCTTAATATCAACAAGAGAGCGGACGCAAAACACAAATATCTTATTGCGCTTTATACCAAGGACGAGTATTTTGCCGTGGCGTCTGAAAACGAGCAAGAACAGGAGAGCTGGTATCGGGTGCTGACGGAATTAATGGCAGAGGGGAAAGTATACGACGGCTCAGCGTCCAACTCTGCGTCCTCGCTGGTTGGCTTCGACGAGGCGAGCTACGGTGTAATAACGCCGGTCACCGCCGTCTACAAGGAGGTTTGGCAAGTAAATTTGAAATCTAAAGGCCTTGGGCAGAGCAGAAATTTGACCGGGGTGTACAGGCTCTGTCTCTCCAGTCGGACTATCAGCTTTGTCAAGCTGAACACGGAGGTTGCCTCCGTCATCTTACAGCTGATGAATATCCGGAGGTGCGGCCACTCTGACAGCTTTTTCTTCATTGAGGTTGGTCGATCCGCAGCCACGGGACCCGGTGAGTTGTGGATGCAGGCTGATGACTCAGTGGTGGCGCAAAACATCCATGAAACTATCTTGGAGGCGATGAAAGCCATGAAGGAGCTGTCGGAATTTCGTCCGCGCAGCAAAAGTCAGTCATCTGGTACAAACCCCATCTCTGTGCCCACACGGCGGCACCTGAACAATCTACCCCCCAGCCAGACCGGGCTTCCCCGGCGGTCACGCACTGACAGCATGGCTGCGACCTCTCCTGTGAGCAAATTTTCCTCCTGTCGAATACGCACGGCCAGCGAGGGCGATGGTACTATGACACGCCCCATGTCAGTGACTGGAAGCCCCCTCAGCCCAGGGGTCCACAGGACCCTCCTGAGCAGATCTCATACCATTACAACGCGCCCTTATCGGACATTTGAATCTTCTTCCCTCCAGCACAGTAAGTCGATGTCTATGCCTCTGTCTCATTCCCCGCCCATGGCAACCCCTAGCCTAGTGAGCCTGTCCTCCTGCCCAGACAGCAGTGCTCCTCGCCCCTCCAGCTGCAGTGCCTCCTTCTCGGGCTCCCCCAGTGATGCTGGTTTTATATCATGTGAGGAATATGGCTCCAGCCCCGCAGACGCTCGGGACCTCAGGCTACCGCTTACCTTTGGTAGCAACACTCCTGAGTCTCTCAAAGCTGACACTCCCCCCTCCCGGGAAGGCAGTGAGCTTGATGGATACATGGTGATGGAGCGGCAGAATCAGAGTGGTTACCGTCGGTTATCAGAGCTGGATAAGGCTTATCGAAAGCGCACATACTCCCTCACTACCCCCCGCCAGCAGAGGGGTCCCCCACAAGTATCTTCCGCCTCCCTGGATGAGTATACTCTTATGAGGGCCACATACACCAGTGGAAGCCAGTCTTCTCGCAGGTGTCACACTGCCTCTCCTAAAGGGACCTATCCCGAGGATTACAGGGATGTCCAGATTGGCTCTAGCAGTCTCCAAGGTGACAGTGGCTATATGCCTATGATGCCAGGAGTGGCACCTCAGACAACAGGGTCCAAGGGTGACCCCTACATGCCCATGAGCCCCATGTGTGTTTCTGCTCCAAAGCAGATCATCAACCCCCGTACACACTCCTCTTCAGCAGGGCTGGCCCCACGCACAGACTCCCCTGGGAGTGTTTCTCTGGAGGACAGTGGCTACATGCGCATGTGGTGTGGAACCAAGATGTCAGTGGAGAGCACTGATGGAAAGCTCACTAATGGAGAGTACCTGAACATGTCTCCTGTTGACCCTCTGGTGTCACTCACGCCCCCAGACTACATCCTTAGTTCTCCAGGAGGAGATCCCCACCCCCAGCAACATCACAGACAGCCTTATTCTTACAGCTCTCTGCCACGCTCACTTAAAAGCCAGTTGCAGCGCAATGGATCCACAGACACAGACCAGTATGTGGTGATGAGTTTACAGAGACAACGGATAGAAGAGGAGTCCAACTATTGTCCTGTCTCTCCAGGAGACTCTGTGGCCAGCAGCTCTCCAGGAACACCAGGCACCCCTTCCTCTGCTCCATCTCCTCTCAGACTAGCTCGGGTAGACGGAGGTCTGGTACACCGAAGTAGGGTGTGTCGGCCCACCCGCCTGGCTCTGGAATCCCTCAGAACCCTACCATGTATGAGTGAACACCCACTTCCCTCAGAGCCACGCAGCCCGGGAGAGTATATCAACATAGACTTTAGTAGTACTAACCGCAACCCTCTGGCATCCACAGTGTCAGAGAGCTCTGAGTCCTCTGTGAGTTCATCGTGTGCAGAGAGGGGATCCCTGCCATTATCAGACTATGTTAATGTTGATGTCAGCTCCCCGAGTCACCTGGGTACACACCAAGCCGGGGAATCTCCCCCTGCAGTGTGCCTAAACTACACACCTGAAGTCTTGACTTGTCCTAGTCTGCTGAATGCCCAGGACATACAGGGAGATGAGGGGGAAAAAGAGGGAAAAAGTATAGAGGGACAGGCAGAGGTGAGGGGGATGGTAGAGGAATATCCCCTCCAACAGCAGGTGAGCCTGGTGTGTCAGCCTGCTCCAGTCAAGGATGACTACACTGAGATGACTTTCAGTCCTCCCGCCCCTCTACCTGCTCTCTGCACCACCGATACTGCACCCCTCCCCACCAGCCCCACTGCCTGCGTCCAGAGACTCAGCCTTGAGAACAGCATCGTGGATGGGGTTCCCCATGTGCCGGTGGACTCTTTTCTCCTGGGGGCTCCTTCATTGTCTGTCACCCTCGTGGACCCACACAGAGGGGCCAAAGTGATCCGGGCTGACCCTCAGGGACGCCGGCGCCACAGTTCTGAGACCTTCTCCTCCACCACCACTGTCACACCCGTGTGCCCATCCTTTGCTCATGACACCAAACGACACAGCTCTGCCTCTGTGGAGAACGTATCCCGCACTGTACGCAGCTCTGATGGACCCGATGAGGACTACAGCAGCAGCAGCCCCATGTGCAGGGAGACGTCAGCTGGTTATCAGAATGGACTCAACTACATTGCCTTAAACTTGATGGAGGGAAACCTAGGAGGATGCAGGTTAGGGGGCTGTGATGGACTCCTGAGATTCAAGACAGCCTGTGGATGCAAGGGTGGCATGAATGGTTTCAACACCAGCCCCTATGCCAGCCTGGGATTCAAGGAGACTGCTGCTGCTGTGAAAGGTGAGAGTTTGCATACATGTCACAAGCACTCATTCATTCAGTAGGTTTTCATTCATGAAGGGAGTGGTGTCAGAGCTCGAATAGAGTCTATCTTAGGGTTACTGTGTACTCTGCAGAGATAGGCCGCTTGTATCTAAGCAGCACTTCTGAGCTCATTTTCATTCCGAATATGAGAATAATGATCTTTCAGAGAACATGTTGAAACCAAACTGCTTCATTTGTGTGTCTGCAGCAGAGCCTGTGTGTTTAACACTGTGACTGTGGATTCAACCCACTGACTGCAAGTTAAAAGCTGATACACAAAGTTTATTTTTCTGGACAGCTGTGTTATGAACTTGTCGTTCATAACCTTGTTTAACTCACTGCTTATCATATCAGAGATCAAGCCACAATCTGACTGACCATACATGTAGCAAATACAGGCTACAATGTTATGTAGTGAAATGAGGGGAAACAGAGCTTTATGCTAACAGTGGTCACATACTGACAAATGTGTGTTATTTTGCAGTTTTTTATCTGTAAAGGCAGGCTACAGAAGCAGAGAGATGTAAAGTTATTAACATTGCTGTAAGGTGTAGTAGACTGTGGTGTTTAGATAGGATTAGTCACCTACTCGTCACACCCATGACACATCGACAAATCTCAAGGCGGTGCGATGCTGAGGAGAGCTGTTTGCTCGGTCTTTGATCTGCTTCAAACTGAAGCGTGTGTAGAGACATTTGAGCAGCCGTACCGGAAAACAAGTATGTTTCTTTCCAAATAAAAGCTTGGAATTAGAAAGCTGAGGGGAAAGCACAAGTGTGAAGTAAAACAATGAATCCATATTCTCCAGGGGATGCTGCTTTATTTGAACCCCTTGGCTGTAGATGTCCTTAAAAGGAAGCAACACATGCATTTCAGTTCAGGATTCATCTGGTTTTTATAGATTTTGTTTGCTGATTTTGCAACCATCATATTTTGAAACAGTTTTATTTTGAAAACTGTTGTTCTATCCTATCCCGGCTGGCTTGAAGCTACTGTTGTGCGTTTGTGAGAATGGTCTGCTCTCGTCTCCCCTTAGTGACGCAGTTTTATACCACGTCAGTATTTCAAAAAACATCTAATCTGATCCAGTGACGCATGCATCACTGCACATGATGAATGGCTCAGAACAGGCAAAAATATGTGTTTAATTGTTCATTTCATAACACAATGTTCTGCAGATTTTATGACGCTGATATGTTTGTGAATAAGCTGTGAAATCATTGTGACTAGTTGTCTTTCTGAGGAAAAAACAGTTGCCATCAAAATATTACCTTTCACCTCATTCGTGTGCTGTTGCATCAGTGTTTTTTTTTCATGCATCTTCTAAATGGCAGGGATTATTTACGGGGTTAGATAGATACCTAACAGGGGCATGTCAGAAGTTGCTGTTGTTTGAAAAGAAAACACACTGTCGGGATCATTGTGAGTCAGGAGTCAGTGTTCCTAATGGTGAAATACTAGAGTTTAATTGCTGTTTGTGGTTTCACAACCAAGTTGTCTCTCTTTGTCTCTGTCTCTGCTGGCTCTCATGCTGTGAGCACAGCCAGTGTGGGGCTTGGTGCAAGTCATCGGGTTCCCCAGAAAAACAAGTGAGTCAGTTGTTTATCAATTGTCAGGTACTGGGTTTCAGGGCTGGAATGCGGGCAGTGTGCAAAGGTTGCTGAGAGAGGTGAATGCTCACTTGTTTTCCTAACCTGCCGGGATGGACTCAGAGGGGGGATGGGAGTATTTTTTTTTTTTTTCTTTTTTTTTTTCACTGTGAGCAACTTCACAAACATGCTAATGAAATGGTTTTACACAGGAGGTACTCACTTGTGTTTTTTATGAACACATATGACTTTGACGAAGCACTCGCACATACACGTACACCCCCGTACACCTATTGTAAACCTCCCACTTATTGTCCCATCACTTCATTGTTTTCTGGTAGTTTTGTGTTTCAGGACCTAAATTTTGAATTTTGAAGCTCAGTGGAGATGTTTGTTCAAGGGTACAAGAGCAGGGGAGGAGGTGGCGGAACAATGGTGAAGGATGGAGGACTTTTGTTTTTCATCTACAACAAAATAGACAATTGAGCTGTTGACTGAAGGGAGGGAGTGAGTGAGTGAGGGGGAGGAAAGGAAGAAAAGAAACACAGAAAAAGACAGATCAGTGTTGTTCTTGTAAGAGGTGGCTTTAGCTACTGGATCTTGGTTATATAAGGTCTTCCTGATGAACAAAAAATCTGAGGGATTGAAATATGTCTGTACATGATAGTTAACTGCACTTCTTTGTGTGCGTGAGGCAAAGCAAGGGCACATGTTTTTATTACAAGACTACAGGCTTTACCACATTCTCTTGTTATCACTGAGTGAACCATGGTTTGCATTCCCTTCAGTACATCAATTTGAAACTGGTCCATTAGGAATTCAAATCACCTGTCCTCATTTGGCGTCTTAAGTTGTCGCCGTGCGAGGGAGACGCTGCTTCAAAACTCCACACACATGCCTCTGTCTCTGTGTAAATGGAGTTTCTTGCGTGGCTCAGAGAGGAATGCTTTTTGAGGAAGTCTTTTAGTTGATAGGTTACACTGTTGTTGTTTGGGTTTTGGCCTCACATGAGGTGCAGGGAGAGGGGAAGAGGAGGGGGCTGTTTAGCTTTCAGTGCACGCCTTCTGGCCCCGCCGACAATGTCAGTTTCTTGACCTTTGAACTAGCGCTGTGTGTTAGAGAGAGAGGGGGGAGAGATATTGCAATCAGGGCATTTCCAGAAAACCTTAACACACCTCAGTAGCTGTGTTGGAAAAGAAACAGGGAGGTGTGTGTACTTATTTTCCAACTTTTTTTTTTTTTTTTTTTTCATTTTACATCAACTTTCCGAGGAAATCTCTACAACCACTGTTACTATCATCCTCCTGTCATCGTGTTTTCCCTCCTTTCCTCTCATTTATCTAGTGTTTCTCCCTCTGGATAAACAACAGTCTTGCATGGGTGCAGACAGGGGAGAAGACTGACTCACATTCTCCATGCCTTTCATTTGTGTGCCCAG